>NC_056725.1:1019426495-1019543995 GCF_019279795.1 Protopterus annectens
TATATATATATATATATATATACACACACACACACACACACACACACACCCAAGCACGCACGCACTTTGCGATGTACGATCTTACTTGGACTGGCAATATGAGCAGGGTGAAGCTGTTCTACTTCAAACAGCTTTGAAAACTCTTACTGCTGAGTAGCACACAGCTGTGTCACTGAATAAGGATAAGATTACAAAATGGAATGGTGTTACACACTATCTATGAGGAAAAGCTACTTCACAGTGTAGACGAATAAAGACCTGACTAAGACACTGACAATCAAAGTTCAAAATAGCTGCTCTGGCACCTGTTGGAGGTGACAGGGGTGGACAGGATTGAGCAGTCGCTGCTAGCTCAGCCATGGGGGGGCTCTGGCTCACCACATGGGTTTCACCTAGTGTGAGGACTAGGTGCCTACACCATTCAGCTTGAGTTTATTGAGCCTACCCTGCTGTGTACAGGTCACACTGTCATCAATATGCAGAGGCATGCTTCCCACAAATGGACAGCTACAGCAGAACTTGGAAAAGACACTATTGTCGTGGGGGAGATGCTCTGCTGGACCAGCAAAATTATCCCAATCCCTATCACCAAACTCTCACTGCAAAGTGAATGAGCTCATGGAGACTCCCAAGTAAGAAAAAATGAGCCATAGGGCTCTTGCCTCACCCAGGAATCCCCATCTCCAGCAACTGTTAAAAGAATAGGCCATATGGGTGCAGAAAGAGATTGGGCTCAGCCCTGCGAGGAGGACAGTCAGACATTAAAAGAAAAAATCCACAAAGGAAATGGAAATGAGACTTGAACAAAATGAGTCATAAATAACAAAACATTCATAACCTGACACCCAAAAAATCTAGTAAAAATGCATATTTCTCATCTACATCACATAATGGTACAGCATTTTATCAAAACACAGCCAGTCTCACATTAATTGACGGTGTGACTCCAAGAGCAACTTGAAAAAGCAGATATGTATCTCTAGCACTGCTGAGTATCATATCAGATGATTAAAAAATGCAATTTTAGTCATTTGCATTTTACCTGATTTCAACACAAAGGTCTTCAACAATGGCCAAAAGCTTTCCATTACTACAAAGAAAATAAAATGAAAATTAAAAAGAAGAACAGTGGTCTCGTGTTAACTAGTTTACTGAAAGACAATTATTTTCATTTTTAAATACCTAAGCAAGAAGAGTGATGACTACAAACAATTGCGTATATGCATTCAGCAAAAGGCAGCTATGATCACATTTTCACACCAGGTTACCTGCTGCAAAATTAATCTTTATGAGGAAAGTAATAAAAACAATTCAAGAAATTCCTAACAGCATTATTAAACTTGAACTTTTTGATTTCATTCAAAGCAAGTTTTCTAAATACTACTTCACAGCTTTCAGAATCATTAATTACTTAAAAAAAACACTTCACTTGCTGAAGAGCAAGTCTGAACTTTCCACATGCTGTAGTTCACACATCTTTTTAAGGTTCATGACAACTTTAACCATTTCACCACCTGAGAATAAAAATTAAAAGCATTCCTGTGTGTGACTTTTATGGAATTTCTGAACTAATTTACTTGCACCAGAAATCATAAAGCCTCTAGACCAATGGTCTTCATTATAGACAAATTACTTAAAAAGCATAACAACGTCCGAATGTGACTATTAAAACAATTTATGTTCTGTCTAAATCTAGCATATTATGAATAATTTCTGAAATAAGATACAAATGTAGAAAGAAGCCAGTAGAAAGAGGTCAATCTCCATCACAAGTGCAAATGTCCTAAATGACTTTTGATTACTTTTGGTTTGGCAATAGTCTGATAAAATGTTAATTTCTTTCATTCAAGAAGCAGTTGCAAAAAAGCAGGAGGAGGGAATAAATAGCAAAGTAAACTCGCAGAAATGCCAGGCTACTGAATGTATAATAACCCCACATCAGTATCAAACAGGCTTGTAAAAAGGGGATGGGACAGGAACACTGCATGAAAATAAAACTCTGAAAACTGAAAGTACTAGCTGAAAGAGAGCTGCTAACCAAGGCAGAAAAAGCATGTGAAGGAAAATTCATAATGTCAGGTTTGACTTTAGCAGAAAGGACAGACAAGATTTAGTCTAAAATCTTCAAGGTCAGCAACACTCTATATGAATATATGATGGAAAATTATTGAAAAGCCAAGCATCTCAAGGAAGCAGCAAACAGGCATAAGACTGAAATCAAGAAAGGCCACAAAGAAAGGAAGATATTTAAGGAGAAACTACAGAATGAGAAATGATACAGGAAAAGCTTAAGTTAAAAATGAACTGCGTTGAAGACTGTTCATTCAGGGACAATTTGACATTTATGGGGATTCCAAAGAAAATGGAATAATCTAACTGCAAAACTTTTATGTCAAAGCTGATCAGTGAATGATCAGCATACCCGCGCAAAATATTAGAACAGAGAGGGCCCACTGAGTATATTTATGACAGATACTTCTAAAGAAAATGCAGAGTCCCATTAAGTTAAAATACACTCAACTAAACAAAAGGGAGAAGAACCTGTCTGGCCTCTGGCAGAATAGTTAAGACCTAAAGACTGGAACAGTTATGATGTTCGAGGTTATTGATTAATCCAGAACCACTTGTCAAAGAAGGAATGAGTATCTACCAATAAAAAGGCTGTGCAGGTGAATGGGTTTTTGGGTTAGTCTCCAATATGCAGCAATAATGAAAATTCACTACAAAACAGGAATTAAAAGCCATTTGACCATAGAAATAGCCATGGGAGACTTACAGAAGATCCAGAAGGAAGGGGGCAGTGAGTATGGCAGTGAGACAGAGCAAGGAGGAATGTGAGAGACCGTGTAGGAAGGCAAAAGATGCATACATGAGAATACTGATTAAGCAATTCCCAGTTTTCCGGAGGAAAATGTTGGACAGACAGTGACACAAAGCCAACAGACCAATATTCTGAAGGAGTACTTGCGAACCAAAGCAGAGTTAATCATGACTTCAGGGGAAAGTGCCACTGAACTGTAAATAGTCCCTGGAACATTAAATGAAAGATAAGCAATCATTAAAATTCAGTTTATTTTTACACAACTGAGTTTACTGTTTATAATATCTTTAAGGATATTTTGTCATAGTAATTATTTATATAATATAATTGAAAAAGGACTTGCAATCAAGTGCCTGGAGGAGCATGGCTTTGGGAAATTACTCTACTGTACTTTGAAGAGGACTTGGACTGTTTAAATAAAAGGGTTCTATAAAAACAAGTAAAACTTGTTAAATTTGTACATAGCCAAGTTTATTATTTGGGATGGCACTATGAATCTTTTGTTATAGTAATATTCGCTTTTCGGATAACATATTATTAAAAAAGTTTAAAAGTGTTTTTTTTGGGGGGGGGGTTGTGCAATGTATAACCGAATATGATCAAGTTTTTCTTAATCTAAGTGCTAATTCAAATAAAGTTTCTTTAACTGCATACTCATGGTGACTTATTTTCAAAGATATGAAAGAATCTGATAGGAAAACTTCAGAACTTCCAAAAAAAAGTGAAGGGTACTGCGTTTAGGACACAGCACCCCAGCTGTAAAGTATTATCAGGGAGGAGTGGAGCCATTTGCAACACAACAGTAACCACATCTGAACAGTACCACCAAGAACAGAGAGGGTAGTGGCACAAGCAAACAGAATATGGGGGTCTGTGCACAAAAGGATAGGATGCCAGAGAGGGTAATGGTATCAGCAAACAGAATATGGAGGTCTGTGCACAATGGGGATAGATGCCAGAAACAGACAGAAATGCATTCAGTCTGCAGGATTTTGGCCAGGCCAAACCTTGAGCATGAATGCAGTTCTGGAGTCTATATATGGAAATGTATATCAGACTGCTGGAATAAATTTAAAGGAAAGTGACCAAAAAGATCTGTTAGATGCAAGGTAAGAAATATGACCAGATGGTAGAGGGGCTACAGCTGTTGCACCAAAGATCATGAGAGATAGGTGACACAAGTCATTTTGAACAAGGAAGTCACAGAAGGGATGAAGGAACACAAGCATCAGGCTGAAGGAGTAACTACTCCCTGGGTCTCCAAAAGTAGTTTTTTTCACAAATAGGGTTGTGTCAAACCCATGGAATGAAATATCAGAATGGATGGTGAAGAGGGAACCCACAAAAGCATTCAAGAATTCATGACACAGGTAGAAATAAGGAGGAAAGCTCTGACGGGGGAAAGTAGAATGTTAAGTCACTTAAAAGTGAAGACTAGACAGACTTATTGGATTCCTTCTGCAATCAAGCAAATGTAATATAATGTGGAACTGACGGAATCAGAATAATAACAAATGTTCTTTACAGCTTTCTTTTTAAACAAGAAACATCTTTAGTAAATCATCACTTATGACATAGTCAAGCATACATTTATAGAACTGAAAACAAACCACGTTGACATTTTCAGTTGCAAATATTATACATCACTTACAATCTTGTATACATTCACTGACAATTTGAACATTACATACCTCATTCAATTCCTGCCTTCCCTTGAACCTCTTTCCTCTTCCAAAACATTATTCTGATTGTACTGTTCCTACAATTCCTATTTTTTTCTTTGCAGTTTACTCCTACCCCTTTCTAAAGATCCCATTTTCAGTTCTTTTATCTCGTTACTATATTCACTTCTAGTATGGCTGGCTTAGACTTTGTGATTTCTGTTTTCTAATTGCTTTTTTGGCAGCCACCAGAATTAAACTCAGCAAGTCCTTACTATTCTCTATCACAGCTCAAAAAAATAATTTCCTTACTTATACCAATCTGCTCACCCAATATTTCTAACAGAGTAGTCTGCAAGGAATTTACCAAGTCTGCCAACTCATTACAATGCCAAAAATATAAGTTTCCTCGCCATTACACCTCCAACATTAGAAATCTACCTGAGGAACAATTCCTTGGAGTCTGCCTGGGGTATAGCAATACCTCTGCAAACACTTCCAAGCAAAGATCTTAAACCTTCTAGACTTTGTTGCATATTTGGGAGCCATACATACATACTTCCATTCTTTCATTGTGAACTGACTATCCAAGTCTCTCGTCCCAATCCTTTCTAACCTCATCCGATTGATATGTGTAGTTATTATGCACTATTTTGTATGCCTAACTAAATTATCCCTTTTTTTAACAGCAGCTTCTTTTCTACATTCTACTAAAACCTCTACCAGTGATTCCCATGCTTGCACAAGGAAATGACTGGGTTAAGACCCTAGGCGTTATCCAGTAACACATTTATTACAACGCATGTTAATGAAAAAGAATATTGAATATTATAAGGCTTTTTTCTGGTAAACAAGGTATGCTTAGCAGTTTTGTGTCTGGTTTGCATGTTACTAGAAGACAATCTGATACAGAGAAATGGCTTGGAGAAAGTGGTTACTGAAAGCATTCAAGTGTTTTTTCTACTGGAAGAAATATAAAGATAGACAAAATCACATAGCACTTATTAACAGAACAGGCTGTACCATGCATCTTAGCATGACTACCCTTTCCTTGTGGTTAACTCTAGCCTGTCTGTGTGGCTATCAACGTATAACTTTTGTTCTTATTAGGAAGCAAAAACTTCAATACTTGAAGTTGTTCATAGTTTTGTGTGTTATTATTAAGTTGATAAGATTTAGGGGGTTGTTTGTTCTGTTTGAGGGCTTTCAAAAAAAACAAAGTTATGCAAGATGTGGCACGGGCTCAAATGGATATGAGAAGAAGCAACTGTATAAAAGACCAACCTGTCAAACAGTATATGCATGTAACATAAAAGTTGGAACTAGACATTTAACAAAAAAGCAGTTATACATAAAAGGTGGTAATAATAACTATATAAGAAAATGATGCTTTCTGTAATGTCTTTCAATCTGAATGGTCTTATAGATAAATGTAAAAAAGAAAGAATAGTGAACTATATTAAAAATGTACAGTGCAAACAGCTATGTTACAAGAGACACACATAGAAAGAACTGAACATGTGAATTTGATAAACAAGGGTTTTCAGGATGGTTATTAAGGGGAATATTTGGGGAAAAGGAAAAGAGGAGTACTTAATTAATTGCAAGAGGAGATCCAATAGTGATAGAAGAGGAAAAAAGATAATAATGGAAGATATATCGTACTAAGGGGTACTGGCAAGAGAGGAGGATTACACTAGCATGCATTTACATTCCACCTAAACTGCTATAATGGAGCTTAAGAAACTTATGGGAGAAATAATCAGCTTTCACCAAGGAATATTACTTATAGCTGGAGACCAGAATTTGGTTTGCAGCAGCGAAGATGTTTGTGGGGGCCTAGAAGGGAAATATAACAAAGGAAGGTAGATTTTTGAAGACATTTATGAAAACGTTTGACATGGAAGATGTGCATTCAGCACTAGCAGTTTGCAGTGAATTTATTTATTTCCAGTTTGATGACCGGGGAGGTCCACTGGGCTCAAGAAGCCCGTTTTCAGTGGAGGCCTGGGGAGAAAAGCTCCACATTACATACAAGTAAATCAAACATATAATTATATAAAAAAAATGTAGAATTATATACTGAGAGGTAGCAAATTACAAATGCAAAAAATGAACACTCTTCATAACATACATATATAGTTGATAAGAGAGCCATTGGCACAGCATACAGTTGAACTGAGGCAGCAGATAAATCTGAACAAAATACTAAAATCTATCAATACTGTAAATCTTCTGTTAGTAGTTGCAAAGACTGAATATTTGAAAGATATTAGTAAGTATAGGTTTTGTAGAATGTGGGAGAAATAAAGGTGGAAAGTACTGTGTGCACTATGTATACATTCAAGTTTGTCGTGAAAGAAAAGAGAGGGAGTTGAGCAGTAGAGAAAGAGGCAGTTGTTTAGTAGAAATAGATTTTGGTGCAAGCAGAGAGTGGCAGATGTACAGTGGAGAAAGAGGCAGTTGTTTAGTAGCAAAGTGGAGTACACAAATGGTAGAGATGATTATCTTACCTAGTTAGCATCATCTCTTAGTATCAACCTTATATGTAGGTAGAAAAGAGAAATATTCCCAGATAGGGAGAGAGAGTAGAGATAGTAAGCTATGTACAGTATTTACAATATACATTCAAGGTTTTGATGTTATATTATGTTAGATTCAGAGAGGGGCAGCTGTAGAGGAAAAAGAACATGGTGTAGAGGTACATGAGGAAGTACACGTGTAAGAAAAGTACAGTGGTGTACACTTACCATAAATGTAGATGTTCGAGTGTATTCACTGTTGCAGTCATTACATTTGGGTAATCTGCTGGCAGGTTGCCCTCAGTTGGCCTGAATTCCAAAGTCTTGGGTCCTGCTTCGGTTGCTGTCTCTTCTTCCATGACATCAGGTCATGAGGGGTATAAAACATGCAGACGACACCATTTTCTTTAGTTTTTCTTGCCCCAGATGTCAGGTGCCCCCCAAAAAGGTATATAAAAAAAAAAAAATATATATATATATATATATATGTATATATACATGCATCAATGTAAACTTTATCTTCATCTAATAGCAAATACACCACACAGGTTGTAGAAGATAGAGAAGGAAATATAAACTCCAGAATGACAGGGGGATGGTGGGTGGGTAACCTGGACTGCAACAGTGAATACACTCGAACATCTACATTTATGGTAAGTGTACACAACTGTACTATGTTCTTCATGTTTCACTGTTGCAGTCATTACATTTGGGTAGAATCCCAAAGCTATGGTTGGGAGGCTGGAGCTAAATAGCATTAGGTGCGGCTATAAGGCCCTGCAGAACTGCAGTGGCAAAGCCTGCCCTGGACTTAGAGTAGAGAACTCCAAGTAGCAGCCTCTAGAATGTCTTTGGTTGGTACTTCTCTGAGAAAGGCTGCTGAAGTAGCTGCAGCTCTGGTGGAATGAGACCTAATGCCCTTGGGCACAGGTTTACCATGGTGTAAGTAGCAGAAACGGATTCAGTGGCTTATCCACTTTGAAATTATCTGCTATGAAATAGCCTTTTCTTCTGATCCTGCAGCATATGTCACTAGTAATTGCTCAGTTTTTCTTAGAGCTTTAGTCCTGCACAAGTAGAATCTTAGCTGTCTGTGTACGTCCAAGGAATGCAGAATTCTCTCCCCCTTGTTCTGTGGATTTGGATAAAAGGTTGGCAGATGAATTGTTTGGTTAAGAGCCACACTGGAAACCACCTTAGGCATAAATGTAAGATTTGTCCTCAGAGACATTCTGTCTGGGTAAAATATGATAAAAGGCTCTAAAGCCATGAGGGCCTGTAGCTCTGAAACTCTTCTTGCTGAAGTAATTGCTAGTAGCAGAACTGTTTTCCATGATAAGAACGTTATATCAGCGGTAGCAGCTGATTCAAATGGGGACAGGGTGAGCTTTTCCAACACATAATTAAGGTCCCATGCAGGTAATGGTGATCTTCCAGGAGGCCTTAAATTTTTGGCTCCTCTAAGATACTGTTTTAGTAAAGGATGAGAAAAGATTGGTGGCTCTGTATTGTAATGAGCCGAAATGGCAGAGGCATGGATTTTAATTGATGAGAAAGATACGCCTTTGTCAAGCATCTCAGTTAAGTATTGTAATATCGGAGGAATATTTGATCTGCTCTATCAGTTCCTTGTGCTCGATTCCAAGCAGAGAATCTCTTCCATTTATCAGCATAGGATTTTCTAGTACTAGGCCTTCTGGCTTCCAAAATTATATCTATCACAGCTTTACTGAGAGGTGTTGCTTGTATAACTACATGATCAGCCAAGCTGCCAGGTTCTGTACCTGGAGTTGATTGTGCAGGATCTGATTGTTTTGCTGGGACAGTAGTTGAGGTCTTTGAGGTAAGGTCCAAGCTGGGTATTGAGACAAGTTCCTTAGGACTGGGTACCAACATTGGCGGGGCCAGTCCGGGGCAATTAATATCATCTTTGGTTTCTCTTGTCTGACTTTTAGGAGGACCTTGGGAAGAAGAGGCAGAGGAGGAAAAGTGTAAACTGATGGGTTTTTCCAACTGAAGGATAGGGCGTCCACTTTCCATGCTCGTCTGTGATAAATCCTTGTGCAGAATCTTTCCAATTGATAATTTTGAGGAGAGGCAAATAGATCTATGTCTGGGCTCCCCCATTTCTCTGTTATCATGCAAGACTTGTGGATTTAGTTTCCACTCATGAGGATCCATAGGGTTTCTGCTTAAATTGTCTGCCAGAGTATTTTGCTTTCCTGGCAGGAATTGAGCTTGAAGATGTATTTGGTAGGTCAAAGCTGTGTCCCACAGTGCCATGGCTAATGTGCAAAGGGGGTAAGAGTGTGTGCCCCCTTGCTTGTTTATATACCACATGACCGTGGTGTTGTCCGTCTTTATCAGTAGTTGTCCTAGATGAATTAAGTCCTTGAAGGCTGTTAGGCATTTTGAACAGCTAGCATCTCTTTCTGGTTGATATGTAGATGCATTTGTTTTGGGGGTCCATATGCCCTGAATGCATCTTCCTGCCATGTGGGCCCCCCAGGCATAATCTGATGCTTCTGTTGTTAAGGTTTGGCTGGCAGGGGGTAGAATGAAGGCCCGTCCCATGTTTTGGTAACATGCCTTTGCCCACCATAGAAACTCCTGTTGTAGGCAGGGAATGAGAGGAATCATTGTTTCCAGACTGTGAGAATGTTGACTCCATAAACTTTTTAGGTACCATTGAAGTTTCCTCATATGCAGTCTTGCATATGGAATTAGTAGGATGCAGGATGCCTTGAAGCCCAAAGCCTGCAGAATTTGTCTTGCAGATAACTGGGTTTTTGTTGCTATCAGTTTGAAGTAAGTAGTCAGTTGCCTTTGCTTGTCTGGCGTGAGGTAAGCCATCTGGGCAGTTGTATTCAAGCATGCACCCAGGAATGTTATTCTTTTGAGAGGGTACCAGTTGTGATTTATTTTCGTTTATTGTGTACCCAATGCATGTTAGAAGCCTTTTCACAAACACCAGATGTCGAAGAAGAATGTCCTTGTTCTCTGCTTGAATGAGACAGTCATCCAAGTAAGGGTATATTTGTATACTTCTTTGTCTGCAAAATGCAATTACTGGTGCCAGGCACTTTGTAAAGACACTGGGGCAGTAGATAAGCCAAAGGGCAGTGCAGAGAATTGGTAGTGCATTAAGGCAGCCTTGAATCTGAGGTATCTTCTGCACGATTGTCTTATTGGGACATGCAGGTATGCCTCTTTTAGGTCTAATGTCACCAGCCAAGCATTCTTGCCCAGCATGGGCAGAAGCTGCTGCAAAGTCAGCATTTTGAATTTTGGAATGTGCAGGTATGTGTTCAAAATCGATAAATCCAGTATTGGCCGCCAGGCCTTGTCCTTTCTGGATACCAAAAACTTCCCCAAAAGCAAACCGACAACACCAGAATAGACAATACAAAACGGAAAACACTCCGTCTCAGCTATAAGGATATGCTTGCTGGCAATTACTCGAATAAGGCGAAATATATTAATTGTCCTTGAAGATGTTTATTCACAAACGAATAGATAAAACAACATTAACTGAACACCAAATATTGTAAACTGTTAAGCGCTTTCATCCGCCAAATGCAGACTTCATCAGAACAGCTGATTTACACACACAATGATCTTTTTAAAAACTTTTTGGCGCCATTCTAGATAACAAACTTTTAAAGTGCCAGTGCTCATATTACTT
Source organism: Protopterus annectens (assembly GCF_019279795.1). Classification (NCBI taxonomy): domain Eukaryota; kingdom Metazoa; phylum Chordata; order Ceratodontiformes; family Protopteridae; genus Protopterus; species Protopterus annectens. The sequence continues at coordinate 1,019,437,185 of NC_056725.1, forward strand.
AAAAATAATTACACAAATTAATACATCGCTAACTTCTTGTATAGAATCATGTTAAAAACATTAAAATTATATATTAAATCATATGTATTACTATAATATATATAATTCAAAAAAAAATTTTTATATTATTAAAAAATATATATGTTAAAAATTACATACATAGCATATGCCAATAACCAAAAGTTCCTAATAAGCCCTATTAATTAATATATAGTAAATAAAAAACTGGAACAATTAAACATGTAAAAGTCAGAGCAACATTAGGAAGGGTTTAATAGAAATACAATCATTAATACCCGGTTCCTTAGTTGCATCTGTCAACACCTGCCAGGTGTTCTTTTTTACTTAATATTGCCTTAAATTCCCCCCCCCTATTTGAAGGTATAACCTGATCTATATCTGGGCTCCCCCATTTGCTTGTCAACATGTTGAAAATCCTTGGTTAAAGTTTCCACTCGTGTGGGTCCATGAGTTTTCTTCTTAGTCCGTCTGCCAGTCTGTTTAATTTTCATGGCAGGAATTGAGCTTGTAGGTGCACTTGGTAACTCAGGGCTATGTTCCACAATGCCATGGCTAGTCTGCAGAGGGGGTAGGAATGTGTACCCCCCTTCTTGTTTATGTACTACATAACAGTGGTGATGTCCGTCTTTACCATTAGCTGTCCTGGAAGAATGTGGTCTTTGAAGGCTGTCAGAGCATTCTGTACAGCTAACATTTCTTTCCGATTGATATGCAGGTGCATTTGACTTGGGCTCCACTTGCCCTGAATGCACTTCCCTGCCAGGTGAGCCCCCCATGCATAGTCTGATGCGTCTGCTGTTAGGGTTTGGGCAGCAGGGGGTGGTGTGAAAGGTAGTCCCTTATTTTGGTGGCAGGCCTCTGCCCACCAAAGGAACTCTAGGCGTAGGCAAGGTATGATAGGAATCACTGTTTCTAGTTCTTGAGAATGTTGACACCATAGGCTTTTTAGATACCACTGTAGTTTCCTCATATGCAGTCTTGCATATGGAACTGGAAGAATGCAGGAGGCCATGAACTCCAAGGCTTGCAGTATTTGTCTTGCAGATAGCAAGGTTTTTGTGGCCACTTGTTTGAAGTAGGTTGTCAAATGAATTTGTTTCTCTGGTGTGAGGTAAGCCATCTGTGGAAAAAGAAGTTATGTTCTTACCATAACGTTCCATGTGAATTGTTCATCTCGCCTTTGTTCTTACGCACTGGTTCGGAGCCAATCCTCGGCTCTGAGTCGGCCACATCGCAAGCTCAGCATCTAAGAGAAGCTCAAGGCCCAGTTCCCATCCCATGATCCCCTGCTGCTATCCCTCAGATCTAGTTTGCTAAGAAACCAGACTTCAATAATATAACTAACCCCTTTGCCAACTCTCTCATCTACACGAGATAGAAATACTCAAATTATATACCGACAGGCATACCATAATGAGTTCAACTAAAGGAAGCAGATAGTGCCAGGTAACCCCAAGAAAGTAACCAGACACCAGTCATAACCATTCTTCCAGAACGTGGAGGGGGATGGAGGGAGGGATTGTAAGAACAAAGGCGAGATGAACAATTCACATGGAACGTTACGGTAAGAACATAACTTCTTTATGTGAAATTGTTCGATCTCGCCGTTTGTTCTTACGCACGGGTAGCGTCCCTAGCACCGCAACCCTGGGTGGCTCACGGAAGAACATTCCTGAGAACTGTAGAACCAAAGGAAGCCCTGTCCCTGGAGGTCCTGTCCACTTTGTAGTGAGTAATAAACGTATGAGGTTTGGCCCAAGTAGCCGCCGCACATATGGTATCCAACGGTAAATGATCGGCGTGGGCCAGAGAAGTGGAAACAGCCCTGGTAGAATGAGCTTTAGGTATGACTGGAAGAGACTGCTTGGAGGATGAATAGACAAAATTTATACAGTCTGACAGCCACTTAGATAGCATGCATTTTGTCACTGCCAGTCCTTTCTTATTTTCCGCAAAGGAAACAAAAAGTTGATCTGATCTCCTACATTCCTTGGTTCTGTCCAGATAAAATCTCAACTGTCTGTGGACGTCCAATTTGTGTAACATGTATTCCAATTTATTAGAATGGCTCCTGAAAAAAGTGGGAAGTTCAATGGATTGATTAATATGAAATACTGAACATACTTTCGGCAGAGAGGATGGATTAGTACACAAGGTGACTCTGTCTGGGTGAAAGACTATATACGGGGGTCTAATCGACAATGCCTGTAGTTCCGAGATTCTGCAAGCTGAAGTGATTGCCACCAGAAACAGGGTTTTCCAGGATAGATACTTAAGTGGACACATCGAAGCTGGTTCGAAAGGTTCCAACATAAGTTGAGACAGCATTAGATTCAAATTCAAGGGAAATACCGGGCTTCGTATGGGTGGCCTGAGATGGAATGTACCCTTCATAAATGCTCTACAAAGTCTGTGGGACATAACTGTAGCTCCCCCTTCACCCACATGAAAATTTGATATGGCAGCTAGATGAACTGTTATCGTGGACGTTGAGGACCCTTGATGAAAGAGTGTGGAGAAAAATTCTAAAATTTTGTGAACAGGGGCCACTAAAGGATCTATACCCTGTCTGGAGGCCCAACACACAAAACATTTCGACTTGCTCCTATACAGCTTTTTTGTGGAAGCTTTGTGAGAAGAAACTAAAATGTGCTGCACTGCCGGGGATAAAAGGTCCGACCTGGCTAGGTTGGGAAGTGGAGCAACCAAGCTGTCAGTTTGAGGGACTGAAGAGATGGGTGAGGAACTCCTGACGAGTGGGTCAGCAGGTCTGGCACTGGGTCCAGAGTCCAAGGTTCCTCCATCTGGTGAGCTTGAAGGGATGACTGCAGCAGGGTAACACGATGAACATCCAGATCTGTCAAGGCCAAAATGGTGCTATCAAGATGATCGTCCTTCCCAGACCTTTGGCTTTCTGTAGAAATTTGGGAATTAATGGAATAGGAGGGAAGGCATAGAGGAGACCCGGGGGCCAATCGTGTATCAGTGCATCCCTGGGGGCACCCCCCAGAGGGGGAAGTAGGGCGAAGTAGCTTCTGCATTTGGCGTTCAAGGGGGAAGCAAAGAGATCGCAGCAAGGCTGGCCCCATCTGCGGAAGATGTCCTCCGCAACTTGATTCTTGAGGGACCACTCGTGAGGTAACAGGATGGCTCTACTCAACCTGTCCGCTATGACGTTGGATGTTCCCGGGATGTGCGTTGCTATTAGAAAGCGTCCAGTGGACACAGCCCATTGCCAGATTCTCAGGGCCTCTCTGCATAAGGGGTAAGACCTGGTTCCTCCCTGTTTGTTTATGTACCAGACTACTGACATATTGTCCGTCTGAATTACCACTGTTCCCAGAGGTAAGGAGTTGTGAAAGTGTTGCAACGCCAAGAACACTGCTCTCAGCTCCAGGACATTGATGTGCAGGTTGTACTCTATTTTCGACCACTCTCCTTGGACTGTTCTCCCCCACCCTATCAGGGAAGCGTCCGTGGTTATTGTGGCTACGGGGGCAGGGAGTGCAAACTGACGCCCCATCGTCAGTTCCTGATTGTTTATCCACCAAAGGAGGTCCTGCTTGCAAGTTTCCGTGATTAAGATTCTGTGTGACAAAGGTAACTGTTGGAACGACCACTGAGCAAAGAGGAGTCACTGGAGGATCCTCATGTGCATTCTCCCTAGGGGAACTGAAATAAGGGTAGCTGCCATCATGCCCAATACTTTCAAGACTTGTACTGCGGGGACTTTTTTGTTTTGAAGAAGAATAGAGACCTGATCCCTCAGGGCTGACACTCTTGCCTGAGGAAGTCTTATCCGTTCTATGGAAGTATCTAACTCCGGCCCTATGAATAAGATATGCTGTGAGGGCGACAAGGAAGATTTTTCGAAGTTCACTGTTATTCCTAAGCTGGAACAGAGGTTGATTGTATAGTCCCTGGCTTGCACTAGGTGATGCTTGGTGGTGGCGGTAAGGAGCCAGTCATCCAGATACGGAAACACTTGGAATCCCCGTCATCTCAGGTGAGACGCCACTACTGTCATGCACTTGGTGAACACCCTGGGGACTGAGGTGAGGCTAAAGGGCAGAGCTCGAAACTGAAAATGACTGGCTCCCAGCTGGAAGCACAGGTGATCTCTGGATGGCCTGGCCATTTTTATGTGGTAGTACGCATCCTTGAGATCTATAAAGCACATCCAATCGTTCGTTTGAAGAAATGGAAGAATCGATTGTAGCGTGACCATCCAGAATTTTTCCTTCTTCACGAAGGTGTTGAGTCTGCTGAGGTCCAGTATTGGCCTCCAGTCCCCTGTTTTCTTTGGAACTAAAAAGAACCTTGAGTAAGTTCCGGATCCTATTTGGTCTGCCAGGACTAGCTGGATGACTCTTTTTTCTAACAGCCTTTGTACTTCTATGGCTGCTTGATCCCGCAGAGCAGGTGGAACATCTGGGAATCTTTTTTGGGGGGGTGGTTTGTTTAGAAAGGGAATATCGTATCCTCTGGTTATTATGCTTTTTACCCAGGAATCTGATGTGAGATTTAGCCAGGCCTCCGGGTATAAAGCCAAGCGACCCCCGACTGCCTCCAGAGCAGGACAGCCGGGCCTCCACTCAGGAGTGCTGGAAGGGCTTCCCAGGGATGGTATCCCTGTCGCCCTGGTTTTACGGACCCCCTCTGCCGCCTGGGTGGCGTCTTCCATTCCTTCCCACTCCTCTGCCTCTGGTGGGGGTATCGCTAGCTGCAGACTGGAAAGATCCCAGAGTCTTCCGGAACCACATTTTTCCGCCTCGTTGCCCTTTGGGGTACGGTCTAGAGGGGGCGGAAAAACGGACCCCTACGGCAGACAGGGTCTTTCCCTCTTGCTCGCACCTAGTGAGTGTCTCCTTCACTTTGGGACCAAACAAGGAGGCACCATCAAAGGGGGCATTAGTAAAGGAAGACTTAAAGGCTTCCACAAAGGAGCACAGGCGCATCCAGGATTGTCTCCGCAGAGCAATCGTTGAGGCTGCCGCCCTACTCGAACCTTTGGCCGCATATGATATGAGCCTCATGGACGAGTTAACTATTGAGGTAAGGGTGTTAAGCTGTGCTGTCACCTTGTCTGAGACAGCAGCATCTGTGGTACCCTGGAGAGTATCTCTCAACTCCTTAATGAGATCTCTCTGAAGGTGTGTAAAATGGGTAAGGTAGTTCAGCGATCGCATGGTAAAAGTCGCTGAACTAAACATGCACTTCCCATACCTGTCCATAGTCCTAGAATCCTTGTTAGGAGGATGCACAGAGGAAGATGCTTCGGACATTTCCTTTTTGGTGGCTGCTGCCACAACCATAGCATCAACAGGGACTCCCTTGGTAAGGTAAGCTTTATCTTGGGGGGGCAGTAATATATTTATTTGGTCTACGAGGGACTGGTTCTACGGTATCAGGGGCCTCCCATGCCCTTCGAGCTATTAAATCCATTAGCTCGTCGAAGGGCGGAGTAACCCAGGAAGTGGAAGGTTGAGCCCCAAATGCCTTCAGCAACACCGACTCGTCCTCAGTGGGGGCAAGTGTCTGCCAGCCACCCCTCTGTTTTAAAATTTCTAAGATGTCAGCGAATGAGACATCCTCGGGAGAGGACCGTGGGGACCCCTCTGACTCATCCAGGTCGGTGTCCGATGTCAATGATTCCTGTGGGGAATCAATGTGCCTCTTCTTGCACAATCTCTTCCTCGGAATTTCATCAGAGGGGACATCTGGTGAAGCTTCCGAGGAACAGGGTTCACCCTCTGGGGCTGGTTGTGGCATTGGGTCTCTACGCTTGTTGGGGATCGAGGGCGCAGAAGCAGAACACAGTCCCTTCAGGGAAGGAGAAGTGGATTCTGATGATGTGAGGGTCTGACCAGACAAGACCTTCCTCATGGCGTCGAAGGCACCAGAGCCCCGGGCCGAGGACTCCACCGGATCCAAAGAACATGGTAGCTTCCCCGGTACCGGAGCCACGGGCTCCGATCCAGAGGACGGAGCCGAGCTAATCTGCGCCGAGGCCCCGATGGGAAGAGTCGGCACCAAAAGCTCAGTTCGACTCTCCACCCCGGAACCAAGGAGAGACCGTTGGCTCCGAGACCCCTCGACGGGCTCCGAGGGTGTCGAGGTCAGTGGTGCCGACAGCACTAAGGAAGGCTTCAGCACCGGGGGATCAACAAATATCAGATCCTCAACTCCCAGCTCCAAAGACTCGATGGGTCTCGAAGGAGGATCTATGGATGGGACAGGGAGGGCTTCAAGTTTCAAAACCAGCTGGGACGAAACTGCAAAAGCCGTGTTCTCCATAAGCTTCTGTACCACTCGATCCACATCGGTGTCCGACATCGCCCTGGAAGAACGGGTCAAAGGGGCCGAAGAGGTCACCGAGTGAAGGATTGAAGACAGAGGCACCTCTGACACTGGCTCCAAGACCTGGGCCTCGATTCGAGACAACCGCTCGATGCTCGGTTCCAAGGTCTGTGGAGCCGGCGACCGAATCTTGATCGAGGTGCTCGGAGCCGAAGACTTGGGCTCCGATACCTTCGAAGCCTTCAACCCCTTCGAAGACTTCGATGCGTGGTCGGCCTTCTCTAAGGCCTCTTGAAAATCGGGCTTTAGAAGGCCCCTCTCAATAAGTTTCCTGCGTCTCTCCATCATGACCCTTCCACTAAAGGAGTGACAGATGGAACAGTCCTCCTGAAGGTGGAGAGGGCCAAGACAGTAGACGCAGGAGGCATGATTGTCCGTAATGGACATCTTCTGTCCACATTGACAGCGCTTGAATCCTGATTTAGCTTTCTCATACATAACTACAAGCTAACTTTATATATAATAACACTAATTTAGAAAACACACAGCAAACCACACTAAACTATAGGTGTAAATATAACTGCAAAAAACACACTAAGAGTAAATATATCTATATACATATTAAATAGGATACACCTAAATAACACACACACACAACTCTTAAAACTAACTTATTAATAAAAATGCAATTTTTAAACATGAATAAGTAAAGTTTTACTGGCCCGAGCTCTCCGTCGACGCGACCTGTTGCAGCGGCAAACTAGATCTGAGGGCTAGCAGCAGGGGATCATGGGCTGGAAACTGGGCCTCGAGCTTCTCTTAGATGCAGAGCTTGCGATGTGGCCGACTCGGAGCTGAGGGTCGGCTCTGAACCCGTGCGTAAGAACAAACGTCGAGATCGAACAATTTCACATGTTGTATTCATGTTTGCTCCCAGGAATATAATTTGTTGACAGGGTACCACGTGTGATTTCTTTTCGTTTATGGTATACCCCAGACAAGTTAGAACCCTTTGTACAAAGGCCAGATGATTCAAAAGTATGTCCTGGCTTTCTGCCAGAATTAGACAATCTTCCAGGAATAGGTATATTTGAATATTTATTTGCCTGCAAAATGCAATAACTGGAGCTAGGCACTTTGTGAATACCCTGGGCACAGTAGATAAGCCAAAGGGCAGTGCAGAGAACTGATAGTGCATGTAGCCTGCTTTGAAGCGTAGGTATCTTCTGCAAGATTCCCTGATTGGGGTATGCAGGTATGCTTCTTTTAAATCTATTGTTGCCAACCAGGCGTCTTTGCCTAGCATAGGAAGTAATTGGTGAAGGGTCAGCTTCTTGAATTTTGGAATCTCCAAAAAGGTGTTTAGAGTAGACAGGTCCAGGATAGAACGCCATGAATTGTCTTTTCTGGGTACCAGGAAAAGTCTTGAGTAGAAACCTTGTCCCTTTTCTTCTTCTGGTACTAGTTGAATAGCCCCCATGCTTAAGAGAGAAAGTACTTGTTTTTGGGCCTCTGCCCACTGATTTGGGGGTAGGTCCGGCCACCTGCTTGGTGTTGGCAACATGTGGAAGTGAAATCTGTATCCCTGGGACACTATATTTAAAATCCATTTGTCCTGGGTAATGAGTTCCCAATTCTTTGCATGAAGAGCAATCTTTTCCCCCCAAAGGGGCAGACAGTTGATAAGTGCTTGGAAATTCTAAAAGGAAGTCATTGAGACAGTTTACCATAGGGGGGAGTCTTATTATTCCCAGATTTGGAAGTGGAGGTCCCCCACTGCTTAGTTCCATGCGTCCCCTGGGACTGAAACCTGGGGTTTTTGCTGTGTCTGGGTTTGGCTTGAGAAGACCGGGAAGGGGCTGGAAAGGACCAATTCTCAGAGGGCCAGTGCCTACTAAATCTAGGAGGCTGAACTTGTAAAAAATCTTTAACAGTTTGCATAGATTTAGCTTTATCTTCCATCTTTTTAAGAACTTCCTCAGCCTTGTTGCCAAACAGGTGGTCCTGATTTAAAGGAGCATCCAACAATTTAGCTTTAATATGATAAGGAAAAGATTGCTCCTTAAGCCAAGCATGCCTTCTGAGCACAGACCCAGTAAAAGCAGCCCTGCAAGAGGCCTCTAATGAATCAAAACCACATTGCAAAGTATGTTTTCCAACTTGTTCGGCAGAATGCATTAAATCCTGTAATTCTTTATTTTCCACAAAGTCAAGAATCAACATCATTTTCTGTTTAAGCAGTCCAATAACATGTTGCTGATACTTTAACATATGAAACTGGCAGTTTAAAGCTCTAATGGCCAAGGTTGCAGAAGTGTGAACTTTCTTACCCCATCTATCCAGTGCCCTGAAGTCTCTATCAGAAGGGGTAGGATTTTTAGCAGTAGAAGCCTTAATGCCCTTGGGTCCCTGTGAAATAGTCTCTGGATCTGCAATAGGATTTTTAAAAAGGAACTTGTGGGAGTCAGAGACCCTGTAGTATCTGTCAGGTTTTCTGGGAGCAAGAGGCAGGGTATCAGGGGCCAAACTAGATTCTGAAAAAGCATCAACAACAATGTCTAGTACAGGAGGAATAGCTAAAGGCCTATGCTGAGGTAGGAGAAAGAAATCCCTAAGCCTCTTTTTTGAATCAGAAAATTCCTGGCTTTCCCAGTGGAAATGCTCCCTTAGAGTATGTAAGGTTTCCCCAAAAGAAAAATCCTCAGGTGGGGAAGCAGAGGGAATGAAGTCCACTGCATAAGAATCTTCATAAGTAGATAATGGCAAATCCAGATCATCAGAAGAATCAGAAACAACAGAATCCTGATCAGAAGATTCATAATCAACTTCAGTCCTAGGCCTCTTAGAAGGGGGCTACCCCTGATTAGAGTTATTAGATCTACAGCCATCCTTATCATTTGTTTTTTAGGAATAAAGGCCTGAGCATGTGGCCTGGGCCTCGGTTTTTCAAGCATGGATCGAGATTTAGGCCAAAGTAAAGATAGAGGCGTCAGTTTAATATGCAAGTCCGTAGAACTGAATACACCCTCAAAAGCCAGTGCCTGCACAGCGGCTCCGGACCCATCCAAGGTAGAGACATCTGTGGGTCCCATAGTTGAAGAATCTTGCAGCATACTGGACTCCGAATGGGTCTCAGTAGAGGCCTGCGAATCAAAAGTAGCGGGTATCAGGAGCTGCGAAAGCACCTCACTGAGTACTGGTGAACTGGCGACTGGCTTAGGAAAAGCATCATCGGCAGTTTTGGACCTCGGCGGCCTGTCTCTGTCTTTATCTTTGCGTTTTTTCGGAATCCCAGTAGTCGGATGGCTAACTGACGACATTTCTGGATAATTAAACTGAGAACCGAAAAATTTAGGGGTGAAAATATATCCATGATGGATAGTGTACTGATTAAATAAAGCACAAACCGACAGCAAGGTAAGTCGTGGTCAGGGCCTAGGCAAGGAATACAGTACGAATTAAAATCTTTATGAGATATTTGCTTTCCACAAGTAATGCAATTATTAACTTTTACTGACATCGGGAAGGTGCAAGAAAAAGTTTCCCCAACGGAGTACTTAGCTTTAGTTTAAGACTTCAGTTCTGAAACTCGAAAACGAAAATTTCAGTAGTCGGCCGACCAGCACTTGCGAACTGCTTCTGCTTCGAGCACCGCATGGCAAGAAAGACTGATGTAATGGCGTCGGCTGCATGTTTTATACCCCTGATGACCTGACGTCATGGAAGAAGGGACAACAACCAACGCAGGACCCAAGACTTTGTTAATCAGGCCGACTGAGGGCTACCAGCAAGCAGACAACTCAAATGTAATGACTGCAACAGTGAAACATGAAGAACATCTTCCCTTGCTGAGACTTTTGTTTAAGAGAGTATCACTCGGAGCTGAAGCCTCAATCAATGGAGTCTGTGAATTGGGAGTGATACCAGACAGGACTGAGTATTGAACACTGCTCCAATGAACTCTATTTGTTGTGTAGGAGTAAGGTTTGATTTCTCCCAATGTATCATTATTCCCAACAATTTTGCCAGAGAGAGAGTACAATGCAGTGCTGTTACCAGAAGATGTTCGGTGGGGATGGCGAGGAGCCAGTCGTCCAGATATGGAAACACCCAGAATCCTTTTAGTCTCAAGTGAGCTGTGACCACTGCCATGCATTTTGTGAACACTCCGGGGGCTGTAAAGAGACTGAACAGCAGGGCACGAAATTGATAATGACTGGCCCCTAGCCAGAAGTGAAGCAGACTCCTGGAGCATTTGTCCATCTTGATGTGGTAATATGCATCCCAGAGATCTATACAGCACATCCAATTGCCTTCTCTTAAAAAGGGAAGAATGGACTGAACCGTGACCATCTAGAATTTAGTTTGGGTGACAGACTTGTTTAAGCTGCTGAGATTCAAAATGGGTCTCCAGTCCCCTGTCTTTTTTGGCACCAAAAAGAATCTAGAGTAAAATCTGGATCCACGCTGGTCTGGTGGGACTGGTTGGATTACTCTTTTTTTTGAGACAGCTTTATAATCTCTGAAGCTGCTTCTTCCCTTTGCACCCAACAATCGGTAGTGATAGATTGGCAGGCAGCTTGGTGCAGAGAGAAACGACCCCTGACTGCTTCCAGAGGTAAGCAATCGGGCTACTCCTCAGGAGTGATGATAAGGCTGTCCAGAGAAGGAATCCCTGGAGCCTTGGTTACGAGGACCAACTCTGCCTCTATTGGGGCGTCTTCTGGAATTCTTACCCCCTCTGCCCCTGGGGCTATCATCAACACGTGCAGCATGGAAAGGCCCGAGATTTTTTATGCCACATTTTTCCACTCCTCTGATTCCTGGAGAAGGTAAGTTGAGGGTTGGAAAACCGTAGGCCTACAGCAGACAGGGTCTTTCGGTCATATTCGCACCTGGCTAACGTATCCTTCACTTTGGAGCCAAAAAGGGACGAAGCTTCGATGGGAGCATTCAGAAAGGAAGACTTGAAGGGATGTGCGAGGTCACAAATGTGCATCCAGACATGACCCCTTATAACAATGCCCGAACCCGCAGCTCTATCCACCCCTTCGGTCGCATGTGACAGCAACCTCATTGGGAGAAATCAAACCTTACTCCTACACAACAAATAGAGCTGCTAGGCCACGCTGTCCCTGATCTCGTCAGACAACTGTCCTGCATCCCAGAGAGTTTGGAGATCAAGTACCTCTGGAGCCTCGTAAAATGTGTCAAATAATTCAGGGACCATATAGCAAAGGTCCCTGATGCAAAAACACACTTCCCAAGTCCGTCAACTGCCCGGGACTCCACGTTGGGTGATTGGACAGTGGGACTTTCCTCAGCCAAGTCCTTTTTCGTGGCCGCCACCACCACCATAGCATCAACTGTAACCCTTTAGACCAATGCTGGTTCTCCTCGGGAGGGGAAAGAATTTTGTCTGGTCTCCAAGGGATCGCCTCAATGTAATCAGGGCTCTTCCAAGCGTGCTGCACGACAAGCTCGTTGGCAGGTGGGGTCACCCAAGAGGTAGAAGGCCAGATGCAAAAAGCCTGCAGAAACACGGATTCCTCAAATATAGGGTTGGAGGGCTTCCAATCAGCTCTCTGCTTTAACATTTCCAGGACATCATCAGGAGGTGACCGCGGGGACACTTCACCATCATCGCAGTCCGTGTCTTCCGTTAAGGACTCCTCGGGTGAGTCCATGTGCTTCCTCTTGCACGTCTTCTATTGAGAGAGCTCCTCAGTGGGAGTCTCTGAGGAGGACTCAGAAGAGCAAGTAGGGGGTGTCCTGTGGCCTCTCTGTCCGGTGTCCCAGGGGGGTGGTTTGTGACAGCTATAGCTCACAAGGTGAAAACTGGGGTTCTGACATCAAAGGAGTGCTGCCAGAAGCAAGAGCCCTCTCCATCGCACAGCAGGCAGGTCTGCCCGAAGAGGGATGGGAACGCGGAACTGAGAAAGGCAACCTCGGGACTGGGGTCACACCCCACTCCGATGAACTCGCCCCCACGGGTGGAGCCTCAAGCAGGATCGGCGTGGACGCTGCTATCGGTGCCGAGGATGGAACCGAGGAGAAAGACAGCTCCATACCCTGGGCCAAAGCACTCGTCCCAATCACCAGATTGAGGAAGGACCGGTTCAGCGGGAACCGAAGACCAAAGGGGCAAACTCACTGTCAGAGTGAGATGCACCGTAGAGGCCAAGGTGATGGGTTCCAAGGACGATATCGGAGCAGAAGGCTTTGGAACCAAGATGATCGAAGGAGGAGTATAAGATGGAGTCCGTGGATAAGTCAACCCAGGTCCTGCAGGTGGATGAGTCTTAGAAAGTGTGGGGATCCCCCTGGCTAACAACAGCTGGTCCACAAGACACACCACATCATCTTCCGACAGGCTCCTGGTGGATCTAGTGGATACTCCAGACGGGGAGTCAGGACGTTTAATGAAGGGGCTATACACGTGGCCCAGAAATGGATCTATGGAAGAGGAGTATCAGGTCCATGGTGCAAGGTCTGCCAGCACTGAAGTCTCTAGTTTTGAGACCAGAAGTAAAGGGATCAAATCCAGTGAAGTCAATACAACACTCAGTGCCAAAGTGGCACTTGGAGCTGAAACGGTCAGTTCCAAAATGGTAACTAATAAAGTAGTTGAAGGTGTGCCCTGAGCCGAAGTGGCCACAGGTGCTGAAGTCGAAATAGGCATAGTAAGGTCTATGATCGGTGCCAAAACTGGTGTCGGTATCGAAGGTTTCGAGATGCTCCGAGCCGAGGAGGAAGGAGCTGTAGAGGCAGATTCATGCTCCCAAGATAACTTTGGAACTTCTGATTTCCCAGGCTTGCTCTGATCACCTGATGGTGAAGAAGGAACAGAGTGGGATCTCTTTTTGTCCTTAGTAGGATGGGTTGAGACCTCCGTCGCAGAAATGGCCTCTGAGAAGGGAGACTTGAGTAACCCTTTCAGGATCAGTATATTTTTGCGCTCATTAAGAGTGAGTTGAGTGAAACTCTGACAAATGTCACACGGAGGCTGCAGAGAAAGGTGGGGCACTCCCAAACAGTATACACAGTCATCATGAGAATCACTATTAGGTAACTTGCCATTACATGAAGCACAATGCTTATAACTTTAAGTACTCTTCTTATCCGACATTTTGATAAAAAGACACCACAGGCCAACCGTATAATCCAACTAGAACAAAGTCAAACACCGTTCAAAGAAGTCACAAATATAGCAATAAACTGATATGTAGAGAAAAAAGGAAACCCCTTACTAAAAGCCAAAGCTAATAGGTTAAACAGGAAAGACAATACCAACTATGGTATTGAAGAAATACCACAAAGGTAAGGGAGGAAAGGCTGTACCAACAATGGTACTTGAAAGTTTACCAATGGTAACAACGGGTAACGTAGGGAGGAAAAAAACAAGGTTAAACAGAAGAAAAGACACTGGAAATACTAATCGCTTAATAAAATATGAAGATATCAAAAAGTTTTCACACAAATATCAAATAAAGTTCCACTTAGCTGAGAGCTCGGCTGAAACGACACTTTATGGCTATGCAGCAAACGAGATCTGAAGTAACAGGGAGAAGGGCATTCTGGGTAGAGACTTAGCTCAAGAGTTTTTTGGCTGGCACAAGCTTGGTAAAAAGGCCGACTCAGTTCTGAGGGCCCGGTACCGAACCCATCAGTGATGAATTGAAAGATCATCAACAACATCAGATCTATAATTCAAAGTGTGAAGGAATGATGATGATGATGATGATGGGGGGGGAGCTCACGAAATAAGGAGATATTGGGATTTTGGATGCAGACTCAAGGAGAACAACAAAAATCATACATAGTGTTATATTCAGAAAATAGCAGGGAGTATTCTAATAACTAAACCAGCACGAGAATGGAGAAAAGAGATTCTGCCGATAGGGATGACTGTGACTAGGGATACAGATAATAAGCAAGAGGGGGCTGAAATTTACTGGAGAAAACTGGCAAAGGAACCAAGGTATTGGGACCAAATAACTAGAATGGAAAAGGTAAAAGAATGGGAAGAGACCAAAAATTTATTTCGACTGCAGGTTAGAGATTGCCTTCCCTATCAAGGATTGATACCAGAGTACAGGCAAAGAGAAAGAAATAGGAGGTCTTAAATGAAAGACAGCACTGGTAGAGTTTTTAATAGAATCTAGAGCAGAAGCTGCCATTAAAAACAGGAATAATTAGTACAGCATATAAAATAATGCATGATAATTATAAGAATCAATAAGAGGAGCTTAGAAAGGACTGGGAAGAGTGATTGGATAAGCAATTCACAAAGAGACAATGGGGAATATATTTGTATCTGCCAAATATGCAACAAAGTCTAGAAGATTTAGGATCTTTGCCTGGAAGTGTTTACAGAGGTATTTTTATACCCAAAGTAGACTTCAAAGAATGTTTCCTCAGGTGGACAGCAAATGTTGGAGGTGTGATGGGCAGGAAAGAGGTGGCTGGTAACATATTGTTTTGGGAGTTTAGTGAGCTGGCATACTTTAGGTATTCTCTGTGGACTGCTTTGTCAAAATGCTAGATGAGAGGACTGAACTGACTGGAGAGATGATTTTTTTGAGCTACGATACAGAATCGAACTGCCTAGACACAGTAAAGCTTTGCTGAGTCTAATTATGGTGGCTGACAAAAAAGCAATTACTAGAAAATGGATATAAAAATCTAAACCAACTGTGCTAGAAGTAGTGAATATAGTAACAGACATAAAACAACTGGAATAGGGATCTTTAGAAAAAGGAAGAAGCAAACTACACAGGAAAAAATGGGAATTGTGAGAAAGTACAGTTGTGTACACTTAAATGTAGATGTTCGAGTGTATTCACTGTTGCAGTCATCACATTTGGGTTATCTGCCTGCAGGTAGCCCTCAGTCGGCCTGAATACCAGAGTCTTGGGATTTCTGCGTCAGATACTGTCACTTCTTCATAACGTCAGGTTGTCAGGGGTATAAAACATGCAGCTGACGCCATTACATCAGTTTTTCTTGCCCCAGATGTCAGGTGCTCCCAAAATAGGAAGCAATTACATGGTATGGAACACCCCCAGCAAAAAGCAAATACACATGATATAAGATATGCCAAGAAAAAAAGGTAGGAAGAAGTAAAGAGAAGTCAGGGGGCTGGAGGGGAGGGTAACCAGGACTGCAACAGTGAATACACTGGAACATCTACATTTATGGTAAGCGTACACAACTGTACTATGTTCTTCATGTTTCACTGTTGCAGTCATCACATTTGGATTGATTCCCAAAGCTAAGGAAGGGTGGAGGTAGTTTAGGGATGGCAATCATGCCCTGTAAGACTGCTATGGCAAATGCAGCTTTGAATTTAGAAAAGATAGGCAAGTGGTAATGCTTGGTGAAAGTGTGTACAGAGCTCCAGGTTGCAGCTTCCAGGATGTCCCTGGTAGGGGCTCCCCTGAGAAATGCTGTAGAGGTTGATGTAGCCCTAGTGGAATGTGTTCTGATCCCCTGTGGGGTAGGTTTCCATTGCTGCTTGTAGCAGAAATGGATGCAGTGTGCTATCCATTTAGAAATGGTTTGCTTTGAAATGGCTTTGCCCTCTGCCCCTGCAGCAAAGCTGACTAGCAGCTGGTCAGATTTTCTGAAAGGCTTAGTCCTGTCAAGACAGAACCTGAGCTGCCTGTGCACGTCCAGGGAGTGCAGGATCCTTTCACCTTTATTCTGAGGATTAGGGAAAAAGTTGGCACATGAATAGATTGGTTTAAAGCCACACTAGATACCATCTTGGGCAAAAATGATGGGTTAGTCCTGAGGGAAACCCTGTCCGCATGGAAGATAATGAAGCGTTCCACAGCCATAAGGGCCTGCACTTCAGATGCTCTTCTTGCTGACGTGATGGATAAAAGTAAAGCTGTCTTCCATGAGAGGAATTTTAACTCTGCTGTGGCAGCAGGTTCAAGGGCGGAAGCGTGAGCTTTTCCAATACAAAGTTAAGGTCCCAGGCAGGAGTGGGAGCTCTCCTGGGGGGTCTTAAATTTTTGGATCCTCTCAGGAAATGTTTAACCAGAGGATGAGAGAAAAGGGGTGGCTCAGTATTATAATGAGCTGAGATGGCAGAGGCATGAATCTTAATTGAAGAGATGGATAAGCCTTTGAGGAGCATTTCTGTTAAATAGTCTAGTATATGAGGTAAGTTGGGCACAGTTGTGCCCATTTCCTGAGACTGGCTCAAGAAGCAGTATATTTTCCACTTTTCCAAATAGGATTTTCTAGTACTAGGTCTCCTTGCCTCAAGAATGTCATCCAGCACCTGCTTACTGAGAGTTGCTGGTGAAGAATTCAGTGGATGAGCCAGGCTGCTATGTTCAGGGTCTATAGCTGAGGGTGTAGAATCTGGCCCACCTGCTGGGACAGCAGGGAAGGAGTCTGAGGTAGATGCCATGGTGGCAGCCCTGTCAGACTGCACAAAACAGGGTACCAGTGCTGGTGTGGCCAGTCTGATGCAATCAGGATTTTCCTTGGCTTCTCCTGTATGATCTTTAGTAGAACCTTCGAGAGGAGGGGCAGAGGGGGAAAGGCAAAGATTGAGAGGATTTCCTGGGTGAAGGACAGGGCATCCACTTTCCAAGCTTGGCTGTGGGGAGTTCTGGTGCAATATTTGCTTAACTGATAGTTCTGAGGGGAAGCAAAAAGGTCTACCTCTGGTGCCCCCCACCTGTTCCTCAACAGCTTGAATATTTTGGGTTCCAGTTTCCACTCGTGTGGGTCCATGAGATTTCTGCTTAAGTCGTTTGCCAGTGAATTTAGTTTGCCTGGCAGGAACTGAGCTTGCAGGTGCACTTGGCTGCTTATGGCTGTGTCCAACAGAGACATGGCTAATTTGCAGAGTGGGTAGGAATGGGTTCCCCCCTGCTTATTTATGTACCACATAACCATGGTGTTGTGTCTTTACCAATAGTTGTCCTGGAAGAACAAGGTCTTTGAAGGCTGTCAGGGCATTCTGTACAGCTAACTTCTTTTTGATTGATATGCAGGTGCCTTTGCTTTGGGCTCTATTTGCTCTGAATGCACTGCCCTGCCATGTGAGCCCCCCATGCATAGTCTGATGCGTCTGTTGTTAGGGTTTGGGTGGCAGGGGGTAGAGTGAAAGGGAGTCCCTTGTTGTGGTTGCAGGCCTCTGCCCATCAAAGGAACTCTGTCCTTAGGCAAGGAATGACAGGAATCATTGTTTCCAGGTCCTGAGAATGTTGACACCAGACACTTTTTAGGTATCACTGAAGTTCCCTCATATGCAGTCTTGCATATGGAATTAGTAAAATGCAACAGGCCATGAAACCTAGGGCTTGGAGTATTTTTCTTGCAGACAGTTGGGTTTTGGTGGCCAGTAGACTGAAGTAGTTTGTCAAATAAATTTGTTTCTCTGGAGTGAGGAATGCCATCTGGGAAGTTGTGTTCAAGCTTGCTCCCAGGAATACAATCTGTTGGCTGGGTACCAGCTGTGATTTCTTTTCATTGATGGTGTACCCCAGTGAAGTTAGAAGTCTATTTACAAATGCCAGGTGCTGTAGTAGAAATTCCTGACTGTCCGACTGAATCAGGCAACCGTCCAAGTATGGGTACATTTGAATTCTTCTCTGCCTGCAATATGCAATGGCTGGGGCTAGGTACTTTGTGAACACCCTGGGCGCAATAGATAAGCCAAAGGGAAGTGCAGAGAACTAAAAGTGCATAGAGCCTGCTCTGAAACGTAGGTATTTCCTGCAAGATTCCCTTATGGGAATGTGCAGATATTTTTCTTTTAAGTCTAGGGTTGCTAGCCAGGAATCCTTGGCTAGCATAGGAAGCAGCTGGTGGAGAGTTAACATTCTGAATTTTGGAGCCACCAGAAAGGTGCTGAGGATAGACAGATCCAAGATAGGACACCAAGAGTTTTCTTTTCTGGGTACCAGAAATAGTCTGGAATAAAAGCCTTGTCCCCTTTGTTCTGCTGGGACAGGTTGAATAGCCTTGATACTGAGAAGAGAAAGTAATTGCTTTTGGGTCGCTGCCCACTGGTTTGGGAGGAGGTCTGGCCATCCGCTTAGGGTTGGGAGTGAGTGGAAGTGGAACCTGTATCCTTTGGAAACAAGACCCATCTGTCCTGGGTAATGTACTCCCAGTTTTTGGCATGCAGGGCAAGTTTCCCTCCTAAACATGCAAGCACTTGGGCAAAGCTTGGAAGAGTTAAGGATAAGTCATTGTGCAATTTTACCATAGGATGGTGGCTTACTACTCCCTGTTTTGGAAGTGGGAGCACTCCATTGCTTAGATCTGTGCATAACCTGAGAATGAAGTCTTGATGGTCTGCTGCCCCTGGGCATGGACTGAGAAGGCCTGGAAGGGACTGGAAAAGACCAGTTTTTAGAAGGCCAATGCCTACTGAATCTAAATGGCTGTACTTGTAAGAAATCTTTAACAGTCTGCATAGATTTAGCTTTCTCCTCCATCCTTTTGAGTACTTCTTCTGCTTTACTGCCAAATAGATGCTCTTGGTTTACTGGTGCATCTAGTAATTTTGCTTTGACATGATCTGGCAAGTTTTGTTCCTTAAGCCAAGCATGCTTTCTAAGAACAGACCCAGTGACAGTATCCCTGCAAGATGCTTCTAAGGCATCAAATCCACATTGCAAAGTATGTTTATCAACTTGGTTAGCAGAATGCATCAGCTCTTGTAAATCGTTGTGTTCTGCACAATCAGGAATCAACATAATTTTCTGTTTAATTAGCTCCATAATATGTTGCTGCTACTTTAACACATGAAACTGGAAATTTAAAGCCCTAATGGCAAGAGTAGCAGAGGTGTATACCTTCTTACCCCATCTGTCTAAAGCCCTAGAATCCCTGTCCGAAGGGGTAGGATTTTTGGCAGTTGTAGCCTTAATGCCTTTAGGTCCCTGGATCCACAGTAGGATTCTTAAGGAGGAATTTGTGGGAGTCAGGTACTCTATAGTACCTGTCAGGTTTCCTGGGAGCTGGAGGCAAAGTATCAGGGGTAAGGCTGGATTCCAAAAAGACATCATCTACAATTTCCAGAACAGGAGGGATAGCTAGAGGCCTGTGCTGAGGCAAGTTTAAAAATTCCCTGAGTCTCTTTTTGGACTGAGAGTAGTCCTGGCTCTCCCAGCGGAAATGCTCTCTAATGGTATGTAGGGTTTCACCAAAAGAAAAATCTTCTGGAGGGGAAGCAGAGAGAATGGAATCCTCTGCATTAGAATCCTCATAGGTAGATAAGGGTGTGTCCTGGTAATCAGAAGGATTAGAGTTATCAGATTCCTGATATGAAGAATCAAAAGGAAAATCAGTTCTTCGTCTCTTTGAGGGGGAAGGCTGACTTCCCCTAATTAAAGTAATGAGGTCTTCAGCCATTCTAGGCAATTGTTTTTGAGGCATGTGGGCCTGAGAATGCATTTTGGTTGTCTGTTTCCTAGGCATAGTGCAAACATTAGGCTTGAGAAATTTGCTATTTTTGGTTTGAAACAAAGTCTTCGGTTTAATATGAAAATTTGAAGGCCTGAATACACCCTCAGAAGCCTGTACCTGCACAACGGCTCCGGACCCATCCAAGGTAGAGACATCCGCAGGTTCCATAGTCAAAGAAGCATCTTGCGGCATACTAGACTCTGAATGGGTCTCAGTAGAGGCCTGTGAATCTGTAGAAGTGGGTATCAGGGGCTGTGAAAGCGCCTCACTGAGTGCCGGCAGACTGGTGACTAGCTTAACGGTAAAGTCATCGGCAGTTTTGGACCTATACAGTCTGTCTCTGTCTTTATCCTTAGTTTTTTCGGAAGATCAGTAGTCGGATGGCTTATCGAAGCCATTTTGGAGTACAGAGATCGAGAGCAAAAGAATTTAGCTACACAAATTGCCCAACAACGAATAGTTTGGGCATTGAACAAGGCACAAAACCGACAGTGAGGGACATCGTGGTCTGGACCTAAACAGGTGTGAGGTATTTGCTTTCCACAGGCAAGACAATTATTAATTTTTTCTGACATCGGTTAGAGCAAGAAAAAAGGATCCCCAACGGGGTACTTATCTTTTAGAACACTTCAGGTCTGAAACTCGAAAAATGAAAATTTCAGGAGGCGGCCGACCGGCACTTGCGAACTGCTTCGGGCACCGCATGGCAAGAAAGACTGATGTAATGGCATCGGCTGCATGTTTTATACCCCTGACGTCATGGAAGAAGCTACAGCATCCGACGCAGAAATCCCAAGATTCTGGTATTCAGGCCAACTGAGGGTTACCTGTAGGCAGATAACCCAAATGTGATGACTGCAACAATGAAACATGAAGAACATCAATATATGCAGAGAAGGAAAAGGTTTAAGTGGCAGGATTTGAATGAGCCATATGATGCTGATAATGACTGGATATATTATAAGTGATGTATAAAGTTTGCAACTACAGTTGTTTCAATGGTGTCTGTGATGTATACTTTTTGCAACTAAAGTGGTGTCAATTCTGTTTGTTTTTCATTTATATAAATCTAAGATTGCCTATATCATACGTGATGATTTAATAAAGATGTTTATTGGAAAAAAAACTACCAGTTCATAGGTTCATAGGTAGGTACTACGCTACTGGCCCTAGGGCCTATATGAGCCTAGCCAAAAAGGTACCCTGGCTTTCACCACCCAAGAAAATTATTTTCCTGTGCCCCTGTCGAGCAGAGCCCCAGAGGTGATCCCCGGGGTGAATTTCCTATCTCCCATCCAATCATCAAGATTTTTCTTGAAGAGTGCAAATGAGGAGCTTTGTTTGATATATATAGGTAGTTTGTTCCAGAGTATGGGAAGTCTCTGGGACAGGAATCTATCCCTCCAGCATGTTTGGTTTATTGTGGTGACAAGGTTTAGGTCCCTAGAGCATGTAGCTCGGAGGGATTGGGATTTCTTTAAGTGGAGCATGTCCAACAACTCTAGCTTTGACATAGCTTTGTATGTTAGGCAGAGATCACCTCTGAGTTGGTAATATGCGACGGACTAAAGCTGGAGTTTTTTTAGATGGTCTGCATAAGGGATCTGTTTTAGGCTGGTAATCCTCTTTGTGAGGTATTTCGATGGCCTTTCCAGTTGTTGTTGATGTCTTGTGAGGTACATACCAAAAGGGGCGTTGTACTCTATAATGGGACTAATGAGTGATGAGTAGAGGGGAACAATAACCGTTTTTTTCCTGGATGAGAAAGCTTTTGTGATGAGGTGTGCCACGTAGAAGGATTTCCGGACTATTGTGATGATGTGATTATCAAAGGACAGTCTACTGTCCACCTGTGTTTCAAGGTCTCTTATCACACTTTTGGTGTTAAGTTGACTATCACCTATGTGGTAGCTCATGGGTACAGAGTTTTTACCAAAGGGGATGACAATGCACTTTTTGGCATTTTGCTTGAGGCCATGGCTTTGACACCAGGCATCTGTCTTTTGTAGGATGTCCACATCATTAGGAGTTTCGATTATGGCTCCTAGTTTGCAGTCATCTGTGAACTTCATTAGCCAAAGACCTTCTGTGCTAGTCTGCACTTCAGAAAAGTAGATACAAACAGGAGAGGACCCATGACTGAACCCTGTGGTACTCCACTTGTCACTGGTCTGACGTCAGACTTGAAGTCTGCTACTTTCACAGTGTGGGTTCCGTCAGTGAGCCAGTTGGCAATCCATCTTGTGACATAGGGATATATATCTAGTTTAGTGAGTTTATCTATAATTCCATAGTGGGGAATGATGTCAAAAGCCTTGGCGCGATCTAGATAGGCTGTGTGAGCCACCTTACCCTCGACTAGGCTTTGGTGACTGCTTCAAAGAAGTCTATCAGGTTTAGGAGACATGATCTGCCTTTTACAAACCCGAACTGGGTGGGTCCAGAGTTTGGAGATTACCAGTGTCTTTGTTTATAAGTTCCATGATGATACATTACATGGCCTTGCAGACCAGGCTCGTTAGGCTAATGGGGCGGAAGTTCCCGGGGTCCATGGTGGCTCCCCCTTTATGGAGTGGGATAACCGTCACTGTGCGCCATTCAGTGGGCACAAAGCCTGAGGGGAGGCTATGACTGAACATGGTGCTTAAGTGGGGTGCCAGTTCATTCTGTAGTTCGTGTAGAATGCAGCCTGGGATGTTGTCAGGTCCCATGGATGCTGTCTGTGTTCTTGGCTTTGGAGAGTGTGTTTTTACCTGTGCAGCCGTGATTACAGGAACTTTGCATTCTTGTGGTATAGAGATGGGCCCTTTAGGGGGTGAGAGAGGGGTAAAGTTAGCACTGAAACTATCTGCCAGGATGTTGGCAACATCAGTTGGTTCTGTATATTTAGTGCCACTGTGGTGTAACTCAGAGCACATCTGAGTGTTGCCATTGAGATTCTTGACATAGCTATAGAATGCTTTGTGGCTGTCTTTAGAATCAGTGGCGATTTTGTTTTTATAACTAGCTTTGGAGGACTTTATGAGGGATCTCAGCTTCTTACTGAGGCTGACCAGGGAGTTCCTCCAATCATGGGATTTTATTCTTTTTTGCAACAGTTTCTTTCTTCTGTTGTAGAGTTTGTTTATGGCAGGGGACCACCAGATTGGCTTCCTTTTTCTGGAGATAGCATCTTGGTTCTGTTAGGGATAGCATGATCCATGCACTCGTGTAAGTGCTTATAAAGTGCATTTGTGTAGGATTCAGCAGTCGTACCTCTATTATCCATCTGCATTGGTGTCATGAAGTTTGCCACTTCTGTCTTAAGAAGCATGAAGTTGGCTTTGGAGAAATTTTTTACAGTGGTTTCCCTAATGGGGGTAGGGGCAGGATGTGGATGTCTAGGGTGATTAGCTTGTGGTCGGATCTGACCAACGAGGAATTGACCTCTGGTGTGGAACAATGGTCGCCCATGTTGGTAATGACCAGGTCTAGGACATTGCTGCCCCTGGTGGGGGTGTGGATAAGTTGATCCAAGGCAATGAAATTTATGAATTCCAGAAAACGTTGAGCAAAATAATTGGTACATGAGTAGTTTTCCCAGTTAATGGTGGAGTAGTTGAAATCACCCATTATGAGGGTGTTGGGTTGTACCCTAATATTTTCCAGTGTATTAGGAAATGAGGAGTGGGAATCCTGAGGCATGGTGGGGGATCTGTAGCAAGTTAAAATTTGGATTGCGGTCTTGCACAGAGTTAGTTGCACTTGGATAATCTCGGATGCATTATGCTGAGTAACTAGCCTGGAGGTGTGGATATCCTTAATGAATATGGACACACCTCCACCTTTAGTGTTTCGGTCCAGGTTAGGTGGCCGAAAGGTGTGGTATGAATTATAGCCTGGTAATGTAGGGGAGCTCTCTGGAGCCTTGAACCAGGTCTCTGTCACTGCAGAGATGTCGATGTTCTCCATTTTAAGGACTGCCTCGAGTGAATGCATTTTGAGGTTTAGACTTCTAACACTGAGTAGCATTACCCTCAGATTTTGCTTGTTTGTACTGGTTATGGTGGTGAATTTGTCACTTGAACCTTGCCTAAAAAAGGCACTATAGGGGTGGCAAGAGCCTTAGCCAGTATCCAGAATCCCAAGAGCGACAGGTGCAGGCCATCTCTGGCAAAGCATCGTGATCTGTTGATCATGTCATCCCAGGCAGAAGATACTGGATCCCAATCATTTTGTCCTTGTACTGTGGTATCAATTCTGGGTGATGGGAGGATGCTACTCAAGGCTAGGGTCATACCTGTCTGGGCTACAAGATCAGAGAGCTCCTCCTTGTCGCTATTCATGTAGTCCAGGGAGGTACGTCTCAGGTCATTCACACCAACAACATGGAAAATGACAAAGTCATATTTGTACTTGTGGAGTGACCTGAGTGCATGCGTTATGTGGCGGTTCCTGGCACCCGACAGGCAGCCGACAGTAACTTTCTCCTTGTTTAGCCTGGTGAGTAGAACATCAGTGTGCCTGACTATAGAATCACCTATGACTAGAGTGTTGGGTACGTTGTTATGCCTTATGGGCTGTGGTTGAGTGGCACACTGAGGTCGTGGGCTATGTGTCATTTGGGTTGTGTTGGGGGGTGGAGGTTGCTTGGGTTTCTGCTTTGGAGGTGTCTGTTGCTTGAGCAGATTTTTATTGAGAGCCTCCGCGAACATAGGTGTGTGTTTTGTATTTCTATGTGTATGTTTTTGTGGTGTAGGTTTTGAGGGACTATGTGATGATTGTGGTGTGGTGCAAGTGTTTACCTTCTTCTCTTGACTATCTAGTCCAATCTTGGGTGAAGAGAGCTTTGCTTCCAGTTCGGCTATATAAGTGCATCTCTCACAGGTCATAGTGTTGGGTGGTAGGAGGAGAGGGTTGTCTGTGTACATGAGGCAATTGCTGCATTGCCCCAAGATGCCCAGATTAATCAGGTAGATGGGAGAAAACACCAGGAGTTGACCCTTAGCCATGCCTGGATAGGTGCTTATTTATTAAATACTAAAAACTGTTTTCCTCTAGACAAGTGAGGAAAGTTGAGTGCTGTAGTAATTTGTAGCTTATTTAGTGCTTATGAGTTCTAAACAAGTGATGAGCTCTGAGCTCAAAGAAACAGATTTGAGTGCTAAAACTAAAAACTGGCTAATTTTAAGGGAAAATATAAAGAGACTACTTTATGGTACCGGGAATAGTTTAACCCTAGCTAAGCAGCAATGCATAAAGTGTATATTTTTTTTATATAGCAGTAACAAATGAGCAAATTGATTTAAACAAATTAACCAATAAAAACCTAAAAACTGAGCCCCGTTTCAGCAGTCTTCAATCAGACAAGTTCTAACTGCACACTCCTGCCACTAGGGTGCAGGGGTGATGATCTTTCACTGAGAAATAGAGGAAGCCTTTCTCTTTGCCTATACTCAGTTATCAATCCTTGACAGGGAAGTCAGTCTTTAGCCTACAGTCCAAATTAATTCTTGGTCACTTCTCATTCTGTTATCTTTCCCTCTGTAAATATTTGCTCCCAGTACCCCCATTTTTCTCCAGTAAATTCCAGCTCCCTCTTGCATATTCTTTGTAACCTTAATTTGCAGTCTTCCCTGTTGGTAGAATCTCCTTTCTCTCTTCCCCGTACTGGCTTAGTTCTTGGAATAAATTTCTGCTATTTTGTGAATGTAATATATATTTTTTTACACTTTATAATTTCTCCAAATCTTTTGGGTTTCTAATACCATGACAGGAATGGACCTCATTCCTAACTCAAAGTATGATTAAAGTTCATGAAATTAGTATTGTTTCAATCTTTGATGTCAGCCAAAAGTGCTCTTCGCTGCACCCACAAAGTGCCCAGTAATGACAACGCCTGCAAATCGTACAGGGTTACATGGATTGGTAACATATCTAAATATGATTGTAGACTCTTTTTATAAGACCTGTTACTCTTACTACTATTGGAACTGTTTGGGTATCTTTCTTCCACATTGCTCTCGTTTCTGCCTTCGGATCCTGATATTTTATGACTTTGTGTCGCTCTGTACGCAACATATTGTAGTCACTGGGTGTGGCGATTTCAATGATCAATGCTACTTTTATCATCTTTTCATGCACCACTACATCTGATTTTCTAGCATCTATCTTTTCAACTACTGGCAATGGGTGATTCCATGTGATATAAACCAGCATTTTCTATGGTGCTTTGTGGCTCATGTTTCCAATGTTTTTTAGCCACTTCAATACCATAATGTTGGCACAATCTGCAGTGCAACAGTCTTGCCACATTATTATGCCTTTCAGTATACAGTCCTTCTGCCATTAGTATGTCACAACCAGCAATGAGGTGCGAGACTGTTTCCAATTTGGTTTTACAAATCCTACATTTGTTTGTTTATCCCACATGTTCAATGGACTGTGTAAACCAGCGTGTACATAGCCCACTATCTTGGGCTGCCAATATTAACCTTTCATCTCTTGGTTTGAATTCTCCTCTCCTTAACTATTCCTGTGTTTGTTTCTGATCAACATGAGGTTCTTCCAGAAATTTTCTATACTTGCAAATATATTTATGCATTTTCCACATTTCTTGCTTTCTCGTCTGGTCGTACACCTTATATTCTTTCTTTTGTTTTTTGGCACATTCAGTTGCTGCCCGATTTTTATTTACCGCTGGTTTGATTTCCATTCCTGCTTGACGCAGATATGTGTCTGCTAGATTAAGCAGAGAAGATATCTTAGATTTATTCTCCTCATGTTTCAAAACTTTCACTACGTTTGGGTCTTGTGAGGTCAGCACATATGTGCTGAGTCCCACAACTGCAGATCTATACATGTAATCAATTTCAAGGAGGCCCATCTCTCCCTTGGAATGGGGAATAAATAATCTTGGTATACATTGATTTTTATAAATCATTTGGTGAGCAAGAAGCATCCTTCTTGTTTTCATATCTAATCTATCCAACACATTTTGGGGCCAGTCAATCACTCCAAAACTGTAAGTTAGGACAGGAAGAGCAAATTGGTTTATAGCTTGGATTTTGTTCCTAGATGTCAACGCTGGTTTCAGGATTAATTTAAGTCTTCTAAAGTATTCCTTACTAAGTCTTATTCACATTTGTTCATGTTTTATTGTTGATCCTTCATCAATTCCCAAATATTTACACACTTCCTCTTGCTCAATTTCTTTCACATCACATTCTTGTCCCAGACTGATGTTTTCCTGGTGCTGCAGTTTTCCTACTTTAAAGGTTGCTTTTGCACATTTATCAAGACCAAACGACATTCTTATATCATCTGAAAAAGTTTTGACAACCTGCAGTTGTGCTTTCAGTTCCTCATCTGATACCTATACAGTTATAAATCATTGAAAAATGAGAAGATGAGAGGTCTTTACACTTCGTTGTTTTCTAGGAGCCAAATCGTAGCCATGGCCTAAGATGTTAAGTAGGCAGCTTAATGAGTTAAGGGCAAGGCAGAATAGCAACGGTGACAGTGAGTCACCCTGGAATATCCCCCTTCATATTTTTATCCCTGGAATAATAATTTGTCCTTTATCATGGCTTAATTGCAAAGTGGTCTGCCACTGTTTTATGGTCACTCTAATGTAGTCGATCAGTGTAGGGTGTATCTTACACATTTTTAAGCACTCTTTTATCCATGAATGTGGAATACTATGAAATGTTTTTTTTTGTAGTCAATCCATGCCATACTTAGATTCTTCCCTTTTTTACAGTTCTCCAGTATGACTTTATTTAACAACAAATGATCTTTTGTCCATATGACTTTCTTATATTACCATTTTGTTCTATTTCCATAATTGAGTTTTCTTCTAAAGGACTATAAACTCTGTCAGTATCAATTCCCACGTATAGTTTATATCTCGTCGGAAGGCAAGCTATTGGTCTATAATTTTTAGGGTAGTTTGTAAGTTCACCCTTAAGTAAGAGCATTGTTTTTTCCTGTCGCTAGCCAGGTTGGTGTCTGTTCAGGGTGCACATATAAATAGTTGTTACTCATGGCTAAATCTTCGTACAAATATATTAATACTTTTAACCAAAAGTTAGGTACTGCATCTAGGCCTGGGGTTTTCCCATTAGAGGCTTTTCTTAACTTTGTTTCAATCTCTCTGGCTGTTGCTTCATCTCATTTCATATCCTGTACCTTTAAACTTCTTAGTCTTTCTTTTACTTCTTCTATCCATTTAGCATCTTTGTTATATTCTACAGGATCTTCATAGATATTTCTCCAAAATGTATCTATTTCTTCTTTTTTGGCGGTCTTTCAATTCCTTTTAACTTTTCCCAATTCTCTATAAAACTTTTTCGGGTCATCAATAAATTGCTTATTTTGTACTTTTCCTTTATATTTATCTATGTATATTTTAGTTTTTCTGCCTGTACTGAAATTTTTAGTTTATTTGCGATAGTGCATGATAGATCCTGGTCTGTTCTAATACTGCACATTGCTTTTATCACATCTATCATTCTTAGTATTTTTGTTGATCTATTCCCTCTTCTATAGTCTTCTAACAGTGACACTTCTTGTCTTAATTACTTTATAGTTTTCTCTACTCAATACTTCCATGATGGTGTTCAATTTCTCCCCTTCCTTTCCCTCACTACCCTGTGTTCTTGTGGTAGAACTTTATCAGTTATTAATTTAGCTGCACAGTAATATATCCTGTTTACTTCTGTTATATTGCATGGATCTCTATGGACAGTCCTAATTACTGTGTTCATTTCTTTTAACAAACTTCTTTCTGGGTTTTACTGACCTTCTGCAGTCTATTTCTTTCACTGATTTTAATATATCTGTCTATGTCTATTGAAATGAAGCAGCTGTTCTCTTAGCTCATTTTCTTCCAAACTGAGGGCACATCCTTTGTTTTCCATTTCCTGCAGGCATTCTATAGAAACTTCTACAGCATCTCTCTGTGGCACATTCTCTTCAATTTCATCCTGTGCCATCTGTTGCTCTGTCATATAGGAACTCACTGGCCTATCACTCCACAACATTGACTGCATCAGTTTCCACAGTTTCCTGTCCCTTCCTTTGCCGTCTAGCATCAAGTGAAAATTTATACTGGTTTCCTGTGGAAGGCTCTGAAATATCTTGACCAATTGCTTCCTGTTCCACTGGCTTCCCCTTAATTTGGACACCCATTGCTCTATCCTGTTGTGTTGCTTTCTGAATTAGATTTTCTACACTGAATTCTTCACTTCACATGTGCTCCACAACCTCACTTTCTATTTCTTTAACTTCTCCATTACTAATCTCCTTTTCTACTTTTCCTCTGTCTTCTTATTTTTATACTGTAAAGTTTTCCATGCCTGGATTCCTTGTTTCTGTATTTCTCTTCAAATATATTGGGTGCTGCTCTTTTTGTATTGGTTAGATTTGCTTTTTCCTTTGCATAAATATTACACCATATTAAATCTCTTTTTCTTTCCCATGTCCATATTCCTTCTTCAGATGTTTCCTGATCTTTCTGCTTCTCCTTACTTTGGGGACTCACTCCATCATGCTAGGACGTAACCTGTATTAGACCTTCTACACCAAATCCTTCACTTCACAGGCATTCCATAACTTCAACTTCTATTTTTTTACCTTCTACTTTACTAATCTCCTTTTCTACAGTCTCTCTTTGTTATATTATTTTTTATTGTGAATTCTTCCATATCCAGATGCCTTTGGCTGCATTTCTCTTTGAATGTCTTTGGAGCTGCCTTCTTTATATTGATTCATTTGGCTTTCTCCTTTGCATAAATATTGCACCATATCAAATCTTTCTTTCTTTCCCATGTCCATATTTCTTTTTTTATACTTTTTAGATATCTCTAGGTTTTGTTGTTTATATTTTCACACTTCCTCAGATGCTTCTTTTTCCAAACAGATCAAAGTTTCTTGATCTATACACTGTTTGTCACAAATCTGTTGTATTAATGAACACAACTTTTCATTTGAAGCTTCTGACAGTTTTTCCTGTGGAAATATTTTTCTTTCCTCCAATTTCTCTCTTAATCATTTTATATATATTGTGTCTGGAAATTTTGGGCTTTTTGCATAATAGTAACAATACATAATTTCTTTCTTATCCTCAACAGTCCACTTTATCATCTTTATGGCTGTTCTTTGGCCTATCAGTTTTTGTGATTTTTGTGGACTACTACTTCCTTCTACAACAGGGGGGACATCCTCCCCCAGGCCTGGCCTGGTCCCATTGCAGAAATGTTTCCGTATTTTGATGTTTCTACACACTGTCATCTTTTCCAGTCCTGGCACCAGTGTGCCTACCAGGACTGGGCAATTTTGTATCATGGGTCTTGTGCACCCAGCTCTCTTTTTTAATTTTTAACTTACTTCTGTCCATAATATATGTTTTATAAATACAGTCTATGTATCAACGTCGTCTTATCATCTCTCCATTTGGACCTCGATATTCTGTATGGTTATTGTTATTCTCCTTAAAGATCTGCATCCAAAATCCCAGTCTCGCCTTATTTCTTAAGCTTCCCCCTGTTTCACAGAGTCATGGATTGTTACTAGGCTAATGACCCAAGGATGGCCTTTCTAAGCTTAGCCATGTCTTCCTAAAAGAACAACATCCTGTATTCAAAAAGGATATTGAGAGCCACTGATCAGCTACATCTCTTCATAAGGGACATGGGTGCCAGGCAGAGTGTACATTTCCTATTCCCCATCCAGTAGTCTAGGTTGTGCTTAAATTTGGTAATAGACAAACTCAGCTTCACATGGATGGGAAGTCTGTTCCATAGCAGGAGCAGCCTCTGAGACACATATCTATCTGTCTAGCATGTTCTGTTTAAGCCACAGACAATAAGGTCCGTAGACCTTTTACTTCTGGTACTGTTTGACTTATAAATATGCAAGAGATTCATACGTGCGGGGTTTGCAGATGCCTTATAAGTCAAGCATAGATCACCCCTCATTAACTTATAGGAGACTGAGTAGAGGAAAAGGGCTTTAAGGCACTCTTCATATGGCAGATTTGTTATGCTTTGTATTCTTTTTGTAAGAAACCTCTGAGGTCGCTTCAGGTGTTGCATATCCCTGGTCAGCTACATACAGAAGGGAGCACTGTACTCTGCGATCATCTCTTAGGTTCATAGGTAGGTACTAGGCTATTGGCCCTAGGGCCTATATAAGCCTAGCCAAATGGTACCCTGGCTTTTTCCACCAAAGAAAATTATTTTCCCGTGCCTCTGTCAAGCAGAGCCACAGAAGTGACCCCCAGGGTGAATTTCCTATCTCCTATCCAATCATCAAGATTTTTCTTGAAGAGTGCTAATGAGGAGCTTTGTTTGATATAGATGGGTAGTTTGTTCTAGAGCATGGGAAGTCTCTGAGACAGGAATCTATCCCTCCAGCATGCTCTGCTTATTGTGGTGACAAGGTTTAGGTCCCTAGAGCGTGTAGCTCGGATGGATTGGGATTTCTTTACATGGAGCATGTCCAACAGCTTTGGGTTTGACATAGCTTTGTATGTTAGGCAGAGATCACCTCGGAGTAGGAGATATGCTACGGAGTAAAGATGGAGTTTTTTGAGACGGTCTGCGTAGGGCATCTGTTTGAGGCCGGTAATCCTCTTTGTGAGGTATTTTTGTGGCCTTTCCAGTTGTTGTAGAGGTCTTGTGAGGTACATACCAAAAGAGGCAATGTACTCTATGAGTCTAATGAGTGATGAGTAGAGGGGAACAATTACCTCTTTTTTCCTGGATGAGAAACCTTTTGTGATGAGGTGTGCCACGTAGAAGGATTTCTGACTACTGTGGCAATGTGATTATCAAAGGAGAGACTACTGTCCACCTGTGTCCCAAGGTCTCATCACACTTTCAGTGTTAAGTAGACTACTGTCTATGTGGTAGTTCATGGGTACAGAGTTTTTACCTAACGGGATGACAATGCATTTTTTGGCATTGAGCTTGAGGCCATGGCTTTGACACCAGGCATCTGTCTCAGTGAGGCCCTTTTGTGGGATGTCCACATCGTTAGAAGATTTGATTATGCCTCCTAGTTTGCAGTCATCTGCGAACTTTGTTAGCCAAAGCTCTTCTGTGTCAGCCTGCACTTCAGAGAAGTAGATACAAAACAGGAGAGCACCTAGGACTGAACCCTGTGGTACTCCACTTGTCACTGGTCTGAAGATGGATTTAGAGTCTGTTACTTTCACAGTGTAGGTTCAGTCAGTGAGCCAGTTGGCAACACATCTTGTGACATAGGGATTTATACCTATTTTAGTGAGTTTGTCTATAATTCCAGAGTGGGGGATGGTGTCTGCTTGTGCTATGTATAGGAGTCTTAACTGTGTAGCTCTGAAATACTCTTCAAATCAGGTAATCCCAAACCACTTTGTTCTACTGAAAGGATCAACTTACCCTACTTGACTCTTGCCTTCTACCCCTCTCAGACAAAATCCTTCAATTTTGTATTAATTGCTATACACAACTTCTCTGGTTGATAAAAAATATGTATCACCTGTGTATAAAACTAAAGGCACTAAAACATTTTCACTGCTTGCATTTTGCTATGCATAGCTATAAAAAAAAGTTTCCAGTTTCTCAGTTTTTGTTTTATCTTTTCTTTAGTTTCTTCCCACATATCATTAGCTGCCATAACAGAATCCTTTTTAACATATACTACTAAGTACTTCATTTTATCATGTCCCCATAAATATGGGTATTGCTGAAACAATCTGTGTGTTGGTACATAGTTTGCAGCTATTGCCTTTGTTTCATTTTCATTAATTTTGCATCCCAAAAAGATTTGAAATTGTCTCAGAATGTTCTACAACACTGATATGTCCTTTTCTGGTTTTATCAGGTACAAAGTAATTATGTGTTTGAATTTCTGACAACCTTATTTTCTTTGCCAGTGGTTCTAAGAATAATCCAAATAATAAAGGTGAAAGAGGACACCCCTGCCTGGTTCCTCAGTTCAAACAGAACTTATCAGACAGGACCCCCACACACTTTAATTTTCACATTCGATCCCTCATATAGCTTCCTAATTAACCTTATTATTTTGTCATGGAAAGCAAATGTTTCCATTGCCCTACTCATAAAACCCAGCTTACTCTGTTGAATGCTTTCTCTGCATCAAGACCCACCAACAACAAATTTATGTTCTTACATTCTGCTACACTATGGATCATCACTGTTCTACTGATTTTGTCAAATGTTTGCCTCCCCTCCACAAATCACACTGATGCATATCTATCAATTTTGGCATCACCTCTGCCATTATTTTAGCCATTATAGACTAGAAACACTTTGCAGTCATGGCTGAGAATCGAAATGGGCCTATATAAAGCTGGATTTGATGCGTCTTTACCATATTTAGGTATTATAGATACTACAGCTTTCTTCCAGGATACTGGTGTTTCTCCTTTTAAAATACTGTTAAAACCTCCCGGATCTTTATCACTTTCTTCACTCCTAGTTTCCAAACTTCCTCAGAAATTCCATCTACTGGTGGTAACTTCACTGTAGATTGGTTATACAGCATCATTTTTATCTCATCTCCTCCTATTCTGTCACTAATTAAGCCTAATCTACTTCTAACATTGGCATATTTATTTCTTCCTCAAGCATTTCCATTTGTACTTTTTCTTGATTTCCACATTTTTTCTGATTTATACAGATTTTCATAAAATTTCCAAAAGGTTTCCAATACCTCTATAAGATCTGTGGTTATTTTCCTTATAGGTTCCCTAAGCTTGGCAATAACCCTTTATTACTTTGTTACTTGAGCTGTTGTGTTAAAAGCTTTTGTTTTCTGGACTTAATATATAAAAAAAAAAAAAAAAAACAGTTGCTTAACAGCACTCTTTCTAAGCTTGTGCATATTATCGAGGTAGCCTTTAATTTTCTTTTGCTCTCTGCAGTTACACCTCTTTGTTCCATGAGATTTCCCCTATTCTGCAATACTTTAAGCTTTGATAGTCCCTGTAAATAATTATTGTTACTTCTTAACCATATCTCTTTTTTCTTTTATTTCTACCCTATTTTTAAACTACACTTTCATTTATCCCACTCCTTAGGCTATATTTTCTGAAGAAATCTTGACTAATAACTCCTGAATATTTTCCACTATCCTTTTCTTAAATTTTTCTTTATTTAACAGATGTCTACAGTGTCTCATTTTTATTTCAATGTGGTGCATTTTTACTTTAGTTATTATTGGCATGTGATCTGAAATAGTTACTGGATGCATATCAAAACTTTCAATTAAACACACATGTTCCTGTGAACTACAACTTCTGTCTAGCCTAGTCTAGTTTTTCTACCTTGGAGAATAATATGTAAATTCTCTCTGTGTTCCCACTACTGAATTCACATCTTCTGCACCAAATATTTTCACAAATTACTTCAAAAATCTATCCTCTTTTGTTAAAATTTCCATTCTATGTCCCTCAGATACATCCTCACTGTTGTAAATCAAATTGCAGTCCCCACCTATAAGTAATATTCCATGATAAAGGTTGATTATTTCTACCATCATTTTCTTAAGCTCCATTGCAGCAGTTTTAGGTGAATATAAATATTTGCCAGTATAATCTTCCTGCCTTGCCAGTAGTCCATTACTACTACAAATCTATCAATATTATCATTTTTTTTCTCATCTATCACTATTGGAGCTCC
This sequence comes from Protopterus annectens, assembly GCF_019279795.1. Lineage (NCBI taxonomy): Eukaryota > Metazoa > Chordata > Ceratodontiformes > Protopteridae > Protopterus > Protopterus annectens. Next base: position 1,019,471,618 of record NC_056725.1, read on the forward strand.
TCTGTCAATTAATACAAGCACTCAGCTTTTACTTTGCCCCAAATATTCTGTTGAATAACCATCCTGAAAGCCTTTCTTTATCAAATTAACATGCTCAGGTCTTTCCAAATGAGTTTCTTATAGCATAGCTATTTGCACTCTGCATTTTTAATACAGTTCTTTTTTGTATATACCTGTGAGACTGTTGACATTGAAAGATAATACAGAAATGTGTTTCTGTATTCTTACCTGTTACGCATCACAACTTTTTTAAAATGTCTAGTTTCAGTTTTATGTTACATGCATACACTAATGTTTGGCAGTTTGATCTTTATTTAATACAGTTATTTCTTGTCATATCCATTTGAACCTATGTCACATCTTACAAGACTTTTTGTTTTAATGAAAACCCTCTAACAAAAAAAAAACACACCCACAAAACACCCCCATAAGCTGTAAATTTTACACAAACACACAAAACTATGTACATCTTCAAATAATGAAGTTTAACTCCCCTAACAGGAACAACTGTCTCAGACTGTCAGAGACACTCTCAGGTTTGAACTGACCAATAATGAAGGTTATCCATGCTAAGACTTAGTGTAACTAGTGGCACAGGCTGTACCACAAGTGCCGTTTGTTTCTGCCTTATTTTATTTTATTCCTTTTCCAGATACAGAAAACAACTTGAATGCTTTCAGAAAACATTATCTTTTAGCTTGTCTCCAGATGTACACAGTTGCCTTCAGCTACAAGCTTCTCATGTTGCACTGTGAACCTTTATTTGCTAAAGGAAAACTTTTCATTAGATTCAATACTTTTTAATTTACTTGCTTCCATTTAAAACTTGTTGTTAGATCAAGCCAAGGGTCATAATCTAGTTATTCCCTTATGCATAAGTAAGAAAAAACATATCAGTTTTACTTGCATCATGCTTTCTTCTCTTTTAATGTTGCGGTGACTACATTTCTTAAAACTGAACAAGAAGAAAGAAAGAAGAATGGAAGAAGAAAAAGAAGTTATGTACTCACCATAACGTTCCATCTGTGTTGTCCATTTTCATTCTTCCTCAATGAATGGGTTCAGATCTGATCCTTGGATCTGACTTGGCCACTTTTTAAAGATTCCAATATCCGACTCGCAAGCTCCTCCCTTACCCATAATGCCCCTGACCACTACAATACCTCAGATCAAGTTTGCTGCAATTATATGTATTATACTCAAAAACTACAATAGCAATGCTTTGACACAAAAGTAATAGCTGAAAGATCAAAAGCTCAAACAAGAACTAAGGTCCCTAACAGCAGTTCAGTTAGGTTTCTCCCAAAGTCATGGACAGGGTAAAGGTGAGAGGGAAGTTGAGGAAGAATGAAAATGGACAACATAGATGGAATGTTATGGTGAGTACATAACTTCTTTATCCGATGTAGTCATTTTCATTTGTTCCTCAGTGAGCAGGACAGAGTCTCCAACTATGGTAACCTTGGGTGGCCCTCATGGAAGGATGTTTCAGAGAACCACTGAACAAAAGGCAGCTCTGCTTCTACAGATGATGTCCAATTTGTAATTAGCAATAAAAGTATGGTTATTAAACCAAGTGACAGCTGCACAAATGTCAACAATAGGGGTTCTAGCCTTAAAAGGCTTTGGTTGTCTTGGCAAGGTTATGCCTCTCAAGGAATAAACATAAGAAATACAATCAGCTCTCTATTTGGCCAGTTTAGTTTTTGAAACAGGTTTTTCTAATTTATTACTAGTAAAGGAAACAAATAATTGATCAGTTTTTCTAAATTCCTCAGTCCTGTAAAAATAAAAACAAAGTTGCCTATGTACATCAAGAAGATGAGGGGTATAGTCTCCTTTGTTTTCAAATTTGGGGATGAAAACTGGCAAACAGAGTGATGTTGGTTTCACAGACAACTTTTGGTAGGAAGGATTTGTGTGTAAAGTAACCTTGTCTTTATGAAATATCAAATACGACAGTTTGGAAGATAGTGCTTGGCATTCAGATACTCGTACCGAAACACAAAGACCACGTACCAAACGAAGTCCAAACAAACGCTGGCTCAGGTGGATCCACGGTAAAACTACAATTTACTGAACTTTAAAAAACACAAAATAAAAAAGATTAGCGCTTTCATTCACTTCTTATGAACTTCATCAGATAATCTTATACATGCTTGCTCTGTTTAAATACACTCAAAAGCAACAGCACTGGTCAAGCCAAACACACACACCCTTCTTTAAAGCAGCACATTCCTTTTATTCAATATTCACCATACAAAAATATGTAAAATATAAATAGAACATAAAATACATCACACCAATACAGGAAACAACAACTCATGTCTAATAACAGGCCTGAAAATCAAAATAGCCAATAAAAAGTACAATATATGGATTTTAGGGAGCTGATTTTTCACAAGACTAGGAGACCTGTAGTTTTACCGTGGATCCGGCTGAGCCAGCTTTTGTTTCTACTTGGTTCACATTTTCGTGTTGGAGAAGTTATAGCCACCAAAAAGACAGCTTTCCAGGAAAGAAACTTAAAATCAATTTTAGCTGATGGTTCAAAGGGAGAGAGAACTAAAGTTTTCAAAACCATACTGAGGTCCCAAGATGCGAGTAGGGTCCTAAATTGGAGGTTTAAGTAAAAAAGTACCCATAAGAAAGGCCTTAAGACATTGAGGGAAGGAAGGATAAAATGACACCTTCTGATTTATCTCCTCGGAGTGAAACAACCAAAGAAGAGATTTTCTGCAAGCCTGAGACAATTTTATCGGATGTGTTAAGGGATGATGATGAAAGGACCACTGCACTGCTAGGGTCCACTGAAGTATTCTCGTGTGGAGATGAGCAGTGGGAATTAAAATAATTGCAGCAGTCATTGACCCTGGAGCTTTAAGGACCAGTTTTGCTGGAGGAGAAGGAAGAGAAAGAATCTGTCTCATGCGTGTCTTCAATGTAAGAACTCTGTTTTGAGGGAGAAGAGCTAGAGAACTGACTGTGTCCGAGTGAGCCTTATAAACTCCAGCGTTCAAACTGGTTGAAGTTGTGATTTGTGCATATTGGTAGCAATTCCCAGCAAGTGAGATAGCTACAGTAAATAGTCTCTGGCCTTTACCAGTAGATGTCTGGTCAGTGTGGTAAGGATCCAGTAATCTAAATAGGGAAACACTCTGAATCAGAGTAGTCTCAGGTCAGCTGCTACCACTGTCATACTTTAGGGGAACACAGGGGGCTGTGGTGAGACCAAAGGGCAGGGCTCTGAACTGATAATGACTGGGTCCCAGTTAGAAACCTTTGAGAGTGCCTGTTCATTCTGATGTGATAGTACAGATCTTAAAGATCGACTGAGCACATCCAGTCATCCCTTCTGTAGAAAAGGCATAATGGACTGAATCATGATCATCCTGAATTTGGAGTTCTTTGCAAACTGATTTAGATAACTGAGATCCAAGATAGGTCTCAGAGTTTCTGTCTTTTTGGCACTAAAAAGAATGTTGAGTAAATTCTGGATCATGTTTGGTCGGGGGAACATCCTGGATGACTTCTGTCTAGCAACTTTCTGATCTCTCAAGCTGCTAGCTCCCTCTGATTGGGTGGAACATCAGAAGAGTTTTCCTTGGTCTTACAGGAATTTTTAAAAAGGGAATGAAATATCTACTAGACAAGATCCTTTGCCCCCAAGGGTTGCTTCTGATGGCTAGCCAGGCTTTTTGGTGCAAGGATAAGTGCCCCCTGACAGCCTCTAGAGAGGGACAGTCAAGCAACCTTTCAGGAATGCTGGAAGGATCTGTCCAAGAAGGAATCTTGAGATCCTTAGTTCTGCGAACCCCCTCTGCCACATGGGGGACATCTACCACCATAATTATATCCCCCTCTGCCTCTGGGGGAAATCCTTACATGATTCCTGGAAAGGACCTTGAGATTTCCAGAACCACATCTTCTCACCACTGCATTGATTTCTACAGAAAGGTCTCTGCGGGGTAGAAAAGCGGATTACGATGGAAGACAAGGTCTTTCCATCCTGTTCACTGCAAGAGAGAGTCTCTTTAACTGTTGGCCCAAACAAAGATGATTCATCAAAGGAAACACTGATGAATGATGCCTTAAAGGGCAATGCAAAATTGCACAACCACATCCAGACATGTCTCCTTATGGCTATGCCTGAACCGGTCGCCCTCAAGGTACCTTGCGCATCATGCGTGATTAACTTCATGGACATGTTTGTAACTGACTGCAGATTGGTCAGTCACAAGAAAGAAGACTTTTTCTGTTCCTCTGTGAACATGGACCCTGACACAAAATTAGAGAGTCCCTTTACCAAGTCTCTCTGTAATCTGGTGAAACATGCCAAGTAGTTTAGTGATTGCAAGGCAAATGTCACTAATGCACACACCCACTTCCTAAACCTGTCCAATGCCCTAGACTCTCTGTTAGGGGAATGGACATTGGAGCTTTGTTCAGACAACTCCTTTTTGTTGGCTGCCACAACAACCATGGCATCTACAGGAATCCTTTTATTCCAATACTGTCTCTGTCAGCAGGGACACTCAAAATTTTGTTGTGGCATTTGGGGATTGGTTCCATGAAATCTGGTTCCTTCCATGCCCTGCAGGAGACAAGGTCTATAAGGTCATCCATGCTGACAGGAGGGTAAGCCAAGATGTAGACGGTCCAGACCCGAAGGCTTCCAAGAACATCAATTCCTCCTGGGAAGAGGTCTGAGAAGATCAACCACCTTTCTGGTGCAGGATCTCTAAGATGTCTCTGAATGAGACATTCTCAGGTGGCGATCTAGGGGATGCTTCGCCTTCATCAAAATCAGTGTCTTCCATGCGTGACTCCTGAGGGGAATCTAAGTGCTCCTTTTGCATGACCTCTTCCGAAGGATTTCTTTGGTGGTGGATTCTGGCGAGTCATCAGAAGAGGCAGGGAGCTCCCAGGTGGGAATTGGCTGGAAGGCCATACAGGCTGGCTGTTCCTGAGGGGTAGGATGCGCAGACTCAGATACAGGATCTGAAGGGAGAACAGAAGATGGATCAGACAGTGGAAGTCGTGACTACACTTGGATGAGAAAAGATTCTCTCCACAACTTTGAAGGCAGAAGGCCCAGGAGAAGCTGAGGACAGTCTGAACAGAGCCAAAGTTCTCGGAGTAGATAATCCCGGGCCCTCCTGGACTCTCCACTCTGAAGGTGGAGTTGGAGCCTAGCTGTCCAATGCTGAAGTCCTGAGGGGAAGCAATGGCCCTCTAAACTTTGGAATTGAAGTGAACCTCTCGGATCAGACACAGACACTTTGGCTCCAAAAACCATCGTGCTCCAAAGGGATAGGAGCAGAATGGATCAGGGAAGTAGTTGGAGTGGAAGATGAAACAATCTTCAGATCAGATCCAAGGGCTCCAAAATGGCAGGTACAATCAGTGAATGAGTAACTACAGGCTGAAAAGAAGGTTGAAGGCTCACGGATCTGATGGGGGATGGAGCCAACATACCACCCCACCTGGATCTGTGTTGGGAGGAATTTTCTCATAATCCTATCCATCTCTGAATCAGAAAGTCTTCAAGAGGACCTAACAGAAGAGGAGGTGGAAGGTAGCCCAGGCAAATTTTTGGGTGTCTCTTGCAAAAAAGGGAGAGAGACTCCAGAAAAAATCTTGGAGCACAGGCCTGAGATTTGGCTAGAATAGATGTCGGATCTGAAGACTTTGGATCCAAACTCTTAGAAAACTTCTTGGGAATCTCTGAAGAGGTTGCGGATTGAGGAGACTGGGAAAGTGAGTGTTTACGGTGCTCCTTGGGCTCCTTAGTTTTCTGAGAGGGGTTTAAGCCTGTGAAGAAGTACCTGCAGAAGAAGCGGAGGCCGGAAGGAGGTGTTTTAAAATCAACTTGTTTATTCTATCACTCATAGCCTTAGCTTTAAAAGCTGCATAAATGGAACACGGGGTGCCCAGATGTGCTTGGCCCAAACAATACACGCACAGTCTTATGACATCAGAGTTGGGGATCTTATGCCCACAGGAAGAGCACTTTTTGAAACCAGTAGGCTTAACAGCCATACTGCAAAAAGACAAAGTGCCTACACAAAAATAAAAAAAAAAAAGATTTTTTTTTTTTTTTAATAAGAAAGTAGGAAGAAAAAGGTCTAAATACCAGCAATGGTAACTGGGAAAACTACTTCAAGGTATACAAGGAAAAGAAGGAACTATCAACATTGACTGATAAAAAACACTGAAAAACTCAGTAAAGCAAGAATTAGAAAGATAAGGGGGATATAGTCTCACTATTATAAAAGGAGAAAAGGGAAATATAGCAGTAATAACTCACTAAAACCCCACAAGGAGCACAAGCGATCACAATCCCATCTGATCTTGAAGAGCAGCAAACAAGATCTGAGGTATTGTAGTGATCAGGGGCATTATGGGTAAGCAAGGAGCTCGAGAGTTGGATCCTAGAATCCTTAGAAAGTTGCAGAGTTTGGATCCGCGCATCTGATCCAAACCCATTCACTGAGGAACAGTTATGAACAAAAAAGTTTTACTTAACAGTTACTTATTTCCTTCCTCTTCCCCTCTCCTTAATGTTCTTTCAAACTTTTATGACATAAAATAGGGCATATGCTTTGTAGTCCACTAAAAGTTTAACAAAGTCAAAAAAAGTCCATTATTTCCTGGTTTTCTTGTTCCGTCAAATTTCATAAATGTAACTGATGCTTGTAATCCTACATTTATTTATTAATTTCAGAGTTGCTGGTTTTCCTCCTGTCGATCTCCATCTCCCAGTTCCAGTCTCTGGTTCATTTCCAATTTACTCCTGCTTTTTTTTTTCTGTTCAACTCCTGTGTGTTTTTCTGTCTCTCAAGCATTACCCTTTCAAACACTGGAAAATGTTTCAATGGCATAGTCTCTGTATAAGCTTTATTATCAAAAGAATAAGAACCAAGATTTCATTCTATTTGAAAGCTCACTTTTTGTTGGACAGAATTTTGTATTTCCTCCTTAGCATGTTCTGCATCAAAAAATGATTTTGACACTCCAGGAAAATATTCTGTAGACAGCTGGATACAGCGACTTTAGTCTCACACCTGGCTGTCGACATTCACTAACTGCTGGAATAAATTTACTTATCTTCTGTTTGGTGTACAGTGAGAAATCATTTTCCAAAAATACTCTGTCTCCACCTTTTTGTACTTTGTCCTTCTGCCACAGTTTTGTCAAAGCCAACTTTTCCTGTTGGTAGGATTGCATCTTTACTATTAAGGGTCTTGGCTGCTTTCTCACGTCCAACAGATGTGACCTTTCCATTAACAATTCCTGCTGTGAAATACCAGTCCAGATGCTTATTTGTGCTTTCATATAGTTAATACAGTCTATTCCTTCCAGTTTCTCTGGCACATCAGAAAATCTCAGGTTTTTCCAATGTGCTCTGTCCTCTAAGTCTACCATTTTCTGAAACATCTCTTCTTGAACACTCTCATACTCAGACAGCCTTTTCATTTCAACCTTTGATTTTTGCAGTTTCATCAGCCCATATGAATATCTGTTTAAAGCTTCTTTTTTTTCCACTTTTGTTAATCGAGTTCCTATACTCCCTCAGTGTTTCATTTATTTTAATCAGTTCTGAGCACATCTGACTTTTTTTTTTCTCTCTCTAGATTACTGGAAGTCATGCCTTGCACCAAAGTTGGAGCATGAACTGCTTTTTGCCGAACAGATGCAAGATTCTTCCCAGCCAGTGTTTTCTCCTCACCGAAATGTCAAGCACAGGTTTTTATTTTGCCACTGAAGAAATGTCACTGAAGAAAATGTCCAAAAGTAGACCAGATAAACTCTGTACTACTGTATCTGTTATACTTCATTTGTCTCAGAACAAATTCTTGCCAAACAGTTAATTCTGTCAGAGCTATTTCAATTCTATTATAACACAGCTAGACAGATGAATAGACTACGGCACACTTAGTCTAAAACATAACCACCGAATGAAACATACTCTCCAGTTTATATACTCTTTTCAACCAATGTTATTTTTAATGTCCTTGTGACTTGTTCTTCTGGTTTCTGTTTGTGTCATGAAAAAAAACATGATTATTTCATGCCCTTTTGTGGTCCTTGCTGTAGCTGAAGACTTCACAAAAGTTTCTCCAAATCATCTTTGTGTCACTTGACCTGTCTGCATTTTATTTATTTAATTCTACATCTGAAAGCCAAGAAAGTCAACTTCCTTTTTTTCTATAACAAGATGCATTTACAGTATTGCCCACAGCTATATGTTATTAATATCTAAGCTGAACATAACTTTTCTTGCAAAGCAAGCATATTATTTTGAAAACTGTTGTTTGGCCTTGCATATTTCCTTTCACTGTACACACAGTATATTGGGGAAAAGCACTTAATTTACACAATATCCCACTTTTTTTATTTAAGACCCATGAAAATTGTTAAGACAATTTACAACAAAATATGATCTTCAGTACTTTGAATCCCTTGGTCTGTTGCAACATACGAATCCCTTGCATTCAATGCTATCTCTTTAAAGAGTGTTACATTACCAACAACTGTTACTTGATTAATACTTTTATTAACACAAATCTTATAATGACGATAAGGGCAATTAATGCGGAAGTTGTAGTACCCCACCATAGACACATAGCCATTATTACTTATCTATTTTAACTGTTTTTATGCTTCCTTAAACAAGTTGTCAGTCTTGCAGTTACACACAAGCATTTCAAAATCTTGTCAAGTTAACCCTTGCTTTAAAAGGCAAAACCGTGCATTAGAAACAAGCATATTTCTTTTGCACTGCATAATTTCATTATTGCTTTGGGAAAAGAATATTTAAAAAAAAAAATTTACAGAAAAATGTGATCCTCTGTACTTAATAGCTTTTCTTCATTGTTAACAACAGTTACTTGTTTGACAGCTTTATAACACATTTGCTCTGTTATATCTGACTTAACTTTCCATATTGTCTTAGTGGCACTATACCTGTGAAAAATTCAGTTTCTGAAATAACACCATTTCCTATGTCCAACTAATTTAAAATCTTTCCCTATTTTTTATCATGAACCTCCCTCTTTTTCTGGTGATTTTTTACCATGTCCTCTGGTAATGTGTGAGTAATTTTCATTGGTCCTCTGGTAATGTGTGAGTAATTTTCATTATTGGAACTGCATACTCTATGTAACAGAATTTCTTCTCTTTTATCTCTTTTTTAAAAGAAGTATTAGGTGTTAACTCCCATGCTGTTTTTATTTTATAGTCGAGCTTTTTTACATGACCATGGTTCTTTTGAAAACAGAGTATCCCTTTTCCTATTTTTATCAAATGTCAAATGTTTTTTTATGGCTGATTGTTTTGCAACTCTATTTTTATAAGATTTTTTTAAACATAAAACCTGTATGTGTAACCTCTACAGTGACTGCATATAATGGCATTTTTCCCTCTGTAAGGAATGAGGCTAAAAACCCAACAATTTGACTTGTCACGTGCCTTTGCAAACAAATTTTGCATGTCCAAAATATACTCAAATCGGGTATCTGCTCATGATATCTCTGTTCTCATGATTTATTATATCTGAGTATCTCTCCCCATTTTTTCTTTGCAACTGTTTTAGATTGCCTTGTCCTGTTCATAGATTGCTATTATAGAAACAAATTTAAACTTTCTAATATTGTTAACAGACTGTTACTGTACTGATACTGTTTGATTGTTATTAACTTACACTGATTTTTATGAACCAACATGCTGTGCTGCTTTTGCTTGGATTTTTATTTGCTGAAAAATGCTATTTGTAATGACTCTGTACTTTACTACCTGTATGTATTGCTGTGCATTATTACCCAGATGGCAGTTACACTCGTTTGACTAATGTTTTTGCTACACTAGTTTATTTATGACTGCTTGCTGTTATATTTTATGTAATACATTCTTTTGAAAATATGACATTACAGTCACTGTTTTTTTACTAACATTGATCCTGTTTGCTGTATGCATAAGCTGCCTTTGGAAACATACTGTACTTTTAATGTGAGGGGTTGACCCTCTCTTGTTACTATAGAACCTTTTGTTATTTAGGATTTGTCCTAGGTACTGCCTTAAATGTTATTCCATTTTCAGACATAGATGTGGACTTGCATACCTAACATTTAATTGCATTGTTTATTTGTATTAACTTTACACTATATTTGTATTAACTTTACTTTAAATCTGTATGGCTGTAGGTTATGTCTGTGTTTATTCTGAATCTCTCCTGGCTTATTAAACCAGTAAAGTATTTTTCTGTCTTTTACTGTCCCCTTTGTTTAATTAATTAACATTGAGTTTTGTATACTAACATTGTCTTCCATTGCTTTAAAATATCTCTGTACTTTGCTGCCAACTGATAACCTGTATTTTGTTAATTTATTGTTTTAATGCCTATTGCCTGCCATGATTTGGTATTTCATAGGGTATACTTTATTTTTTATGTATCCCTCTGTGTTTGTTCCTGTGACTGATTGTCCCTTAATGTATTTTCTTTATCTTGATTTCTTTCACTATTTTTGGGTTTGAAGAAGCACTATTATAATGTGACCTATTTTCTTACAAGTAAAACATATTACCTGTTTTTCTGAACTTGTTTGTGTATCTGTCTGTAACCCTGGTGGAGCAGAAGCTGCTCGTGTTCCCCCTGTGTTTGTTTTATATCAGACCATGTATTACATCCCCTTCCTTTTACCACGTAGTCTACAAGCTGTTTTTGTACATTTCCTATGTGCATCTGCAATACTGTGTACTTTTTGAAACTGTCTAGCACTCTGGCTTAATCTCGGGGGCTGTATCTGTCTGTGAGGCAGAAACTGATTTTAAAGCTGCATATGCATTTTGCAGAATGTCATTAGCTGTCTGACGGAATTGCTTTAACATAACATCTTGCCTGACTAAAACATTATTTTGTTTTTTGTGTCATGCTATTTAGACTGCATGTAAAACAGTTACATGAGTCTAGACACTCGCCTGTTTTAGCTGCTTGGTTTGCTTTGCCATTTGCCAAAGCATTTACTGTAGCCTTTCCTGTATATTTTTTATGTGCTTTGATTCTGACAATACTAAACTTTTCCTGTAAATGATTTTGGGAATTAATGTTCATACCTCTCGTACTGCAGCATGTTTTAGGGGGTTGCCATCACTGTTGATGATTTCCCTTTCCCCTTCTGACCCAAACTGGCATGTGTAAATGCAAAAAAAAAAACATTTAAATAAAGCATTATTTGAAATAAACCACACAGTGTGTGTCAACCATTAATTTAAATGCCAACATATTGAAAAAAAAATTTATATATATTTTTTTGTCTTGCCACTGAGGCAGAGTCTGTAATAAACAAGACTAATGAGATATATCAGCAGGAGAAATAACTGTCATTTCTGCTGAACCCTGCCCAATGTAAACCTTGCTGGCCTTCTTCTAACTGTCTTGTCAGATTAACCTCTGTAGTTTGTGCCCTTAGTAAATGTTGGGCTCTATCTGATTGTTACGTTAAACCAGAAATGTCATTATGTAAACTCTGAATGCTATGCTGAGTCTGTTTCTCTAAATGGCACTATTGTCCCTTACTACTGTCTTTAGGGAAAATTTGAAAAGCTGTGAAAACCTTTTCTCTACAAGCTTAATATTGATAGCACACTGTACTATGTTAGAAATTTCTTTTGTTTGTGCATTTGCAATATTTACTATAAATAATATTTTTATGTAGTCTGTGGTGGTGCTGCGGTAGCGTTGTCACCTCACAGTAAGACGCTGTCCGGTTCGATTCTCAGCTAAAGCGTCTTCTGCGTGGAGACATGCGTGAATGGGCGTAACTTCGTTGAAGGTTGTGCATCAGGGCTGGTAATTAGGCACGTAAAAATCAACTTCCAATCATTAGCGGACCGGAGTTCCGCTGTGGCGAATCCTAACCGGGAAAAGCCGAAAGACACAACATTACATTACTGACAATAACTGCATGCACTTGTACTGTATGAGATTTAGGTGACTGCAAAAGGTACATTTAACTGTTGTATATGTGAAGAACTAACAACGCTAGAATCTAACAGATTGTTTATCAGAATAGGATATATCTTATGGTATGGTTTACATACTAGACTCCTGTGACAAAAGAGACAAAAGTTAGAAAAGTTACTTCCACATAAAAAACTGTCTTTATGAATTGCTATACATTTTGTGTACGGATTATAGGCATTTATACATTTACAAACAACTGTTATCTAATGTCTGAACATCAAACATATCAGATTTACATTTCATGTCTAACACAGAAGGTTTAAACTATGTAGATTTATATATACAATATCTGGGCACTGTAAAGTTAACTGTCTATACTTGCATCCATGTTATAACTGTGAAGAAAGTACCATAATTTATGCAGAAGACAAGCAGGTGATCAGGCTGAAGTCAATCTGGAAAAGGACGGTGTTTCTCTACAGACGAATTGTAGCTGGTCCGACGCAGGACAGCTTCCACGGCAGTGCTCTGTGTCCACCAATGAAGTACTGGAACTAGAACAGTTTCTCTGTTAAAGCACTGGAACTGTCAGTCTGTTGAACTAATGTAGTAAGTAGTAGGGATCCCTCTGTAATATTAACTGCTGGTAACAGATATATGGTTACAGTCACTGGCCAAGGCTCGCCACTGAAGAAATATATCCACTGAAGAATGTATCTCTTTCTTTTCTGAAGAAATGTCAAGTAGAGGTCTTTATTTTGCCTCTGAAGAAAATGTCCAAAAGTGACCAGACAAACTCTGCACTACTGTATCTGTTATACTTTATTTGTCTCGGAACAAATTCTTGCCAAACAGTTAATTCTGTCAGAGCTATTTCAATTCTATTATAACACAGCTAGAAAGATGAATAGACTAAGGGGAAACTTGGTCTAAAACGTCACCCCCGAATAAAACATACTGTCCAGTTTATATACTCTTTTCAACCAATGTTATTTTTAATGTCCTTGTGACTTGTTCTTCTGGTTTCTGTCTGTGTCATGAAAAAGCCCATGGTTATTTCATGCTCTTTTTTGATCCTTGCTGTAGCTGAAGACTTCACAAAAGTTTCTCCACATCATCTTTGTGTCACTTGACCTTATTTATTTAATTCTGCATTTGAAAGCCAAGAAAGTCAACTTCCTTTTTTTCTATAACAAGATGCATTTACAGTATTGCCCACAGCTATATGTTATTAATATCTAAGCTGAACATAACTTTTCTTGCAAAGCAAGCATATTATTTTTTGAAAACTGTTGTTTGGCCTTGCACATTTCCTTTCACTGTACACACAGTATATTGGGGAAAAGCACTTTAATTTACACAATATCTATCAATACTCCCTCAGTGTTTCATTTATTTTAATCAGCTCTGAGCACATCTGACTTATTTTTTCTCTAGATTACTGGAAGTCATGCCTTGCACCAAAGTTGGAGCATGAACTGCTTTTTGCCGAACAGATACAGGATTCTTCCCAGCCAGTGTTTTCTCCTCACCTTTTGTGGTTGATTTTCTTTCATGTTCTCTACATTTCCTATTTGCTGGCATCCAGGTAGTGCACTTACTATCTAGTAAATGAATTTTACCCCAAATGACAAACTGATGGTCTCGCTTTTCTGAGTTTTTGTTTTCACATAGTTGAAATTAAGTTGTTACTCAGTGAACAGCCATCTTACAAGTCTCCTAAAAGTTCTTTATATCTTAAAACACATTCAAAACTGCACTCTGTTTAGTAATCACATGGTGAAGGAAAAAGTACAACTTCTACAATCAGAAAAAAATATTTTCTCTCAGACGAAATTGCATACATTACATGTTTGTCCAATGAAGAAAATTCCATCCTCAATCATACTTTCTAAATTTAGTAAAGAAAACGGCATAAAAACTAGGCAGTGCAAGAAATCAGTAAAATAGTATTAGGCATATGAAAGCCTTAATGGAAAGAAATTAACATTTAAAATGCTAATTGTGACAGTCAGTGGCCACCTAGTCAAAGCAATCTGCTTGAAGAAAAACTTCCACAGCAATCAACACTACCAAATGTCACTTAAAACAATAAATGCGTTTAAGAGAACAAGGCACAACCAAATTGCAAAATGAAATTCTGTTGTATCAAGTACTCATTCTAAGACCATGGTATCTCAGAGAATTCACCTCACTCTGATCTACAGAGATCTTGGAGTTAGTATATGCAGCAGGATCGTGTAAGTGTGAGAGGAAGCCTCCAATGGAAGGAAAAAAAAACTTTTTATTTAAACAAAGAGTTTCAATATTTCTGGCTTCTTGTTAAATCACATTATATGCCCACACTTTTAAGAGCTGCACATTACTTTGCCAGTCTTCAGTGATACATTCCACATTTAACATATTTCAGTAAAATAATTAAAATGACGAACAGGAACATAAAACTCTTTGCAATTAAATTCATCCTTGGAGTGACAAAACAAATATCCAGAATGCCACTTTCTTCAAACACTTAAGCACACTAGTATAAGAAAGCCTAGTGAGAAAAGAGACGGTGCATTCTCTAAGAGGGATTGATTACTTTGTTTAATGGTCCAGTGAGACTATAATTACTATAGAGTTCCATCAGTGTACTCATCATAACATTAAATGTTCTAATAACAGGATCACTAAGAATTTACAATATGAAGCCTGATCTTTCACATAGATTTCACAGGTTCCTAGGCAAATACTAGGCTAGTTGCCCTGAAGGGCCATTTTAAGCCTAACCAATAACCAGAAATTAGAATCAAACCCTATACCTTGTGTCTAAAAGGTGAAGACCTTAACCATTATGCCAAACTGAAACCAAATCTTAACCATGAGACTATTTGGGATCCTCTGGTATGCCATTTTAAGCCTAGCTAATTTTCTTCAAAGATAAGGATTAGACCTTGTACCTCATTGTCTTTGAGGTAAACACCTTAACCATTATGCCAAATCCCAACCAGTATGAAGATCTGTAGCTTCTTATTTTAAGTATTGCTCAGTTTCTCAGTCACTCCCTACCTTTGGTTTCAACACCTTTGCTACATTTCAGCTGTAGTCCTAGAATTAATTTCATATTTCTGCTACCAACAGATCTATCATTTTTTTATTCTTGACCATTTGTTTGTATTGGTGGAATAAGTAATAATCCGCTAACATGTTACAAATAAATAACAATAAAATTCTTACTAAAAGGCATAACTTCACCTGTGAAACCACAACTACAGCAACACCATCACTAATATGTCCTATGTTATATGTCTACAGATATGTAGACTGCTTGTAGTTCTGGCTTTGAAACATTTGGGACAGAACTTTGAAGAGTTTTCCCAAACTCACTTAAGTCTCAGACTTCTGTGAAGTCCTGGCTTGGACATGAGAATCATAGCAAATGAGACATGTAGAATTAGACACCAAACTGGTTAGCATCACTGTGTGGCATAAAATGAAATAGGATGCACAGTCCAAGAAAACATTCCAACTGGCTACTATGACTATGATACAGTGCTCTTATTTTCATATTTTGTTTATTAACCTTTGTTTGTATTTTTATTTATTTTGGTTCCGGACGCAGTTGTCTGCTATTAGCCATGCCCAAGAGCCCCTCCTTGATCATCCATTTTAATTTCTTGCACACCTTGTCTACACATCTTTTACCTGGGCCATGCAGACAGGGAAGTCTTTTGTTTATGCAGTTGGAGGAAGTTTGTGGAGAGGATCTAAGGGTGCCCTGGTGCAATGTTATGATGAAATCTCTGACAGGTCTATTTTAAATCCCCTACCCCCTATCCTACCTGTTCCCAAGCTGCATTACACATGCATATGCCTCAGGAGTAGCACATTGGTCTCGTCTAGTAACCATTAATCCTTGGTAGTAAACCCCAACCCTCACCCTGGAATAGGTAAGCTGGCAAAAATGACACACCACCTCATCCAAATCCTCAGGGATTGCATTTAACAATCAGACCTGAGTTAACTGACTAACAATCAGGGCTCAATCCTCATCTGGCATAGTGCCAGTGGGATATGATTCTTATACATAGATTTGGTCTTCATTCTCCTAGGTTTAGTGATTTTGTTAATAACGTAGACTTCGGTCAACATCACAAAGACAACAGTAAGACATCCAAATAAGGGTTCACTCACAGATTAGCTGATAAGGTAAGAATGCACTTGGTACATCTAACACTGAGGAACCTCCCTTGATGGGTCCTTCCTTACAATGAACTCAAAAGAGAAATCTCCAGGTTAGAAGGAGCTGGATGATCACAAAAACAAAAAGCTTAAACAGCTGAGTACTAACTTTCCAAATGTAGAATGACTTCCTGAGTCACATTAAAGACAATAATGCTTCATGAAGCACATAACAAAAACCAAAAGACAAATGGACAACATTTATGCAATGGAGACTTCCTTGAAGAAAGCATGTCAGACAGCTGCTGCCTTAATATAATAAAGCTGTGACTAAAGCACTGGTTACTTGGTTATTTGCTTAATGGCAAAAAAAGTGACTGAAAATCCATATGAAGAGATTTTGCTCAAGAACTGCAAACTCTTTTCATCCTGGACCAAAGGAAATATCATTTCCTTAATCCTAAACTTATGCACCTTCTTTCAGGTAGCATACAAACCGTCAGCACATATCCAAGGTGTGAAGGGCTCTGCCTCCCCTGGTTTCTAATTCCACAAAGAAAAGCAAGAGATTAATACAAGTTAGGTACAATTCTGAAACTATTTCAGACAGAAATATGGGTTCACTTTAAGGAACATCCTATTGTAATGCAAAACCAGATATGGTTTCTTATATACAAGGGCCTGCAACTCAAAACTCCTAAGAACAGGAGCAGTGATGACAAAAAAAAAAGCATGTTTTGTGAAGCACACTTTAAAACCACTAAGATAGCAAGTCTCAGTGGCAGACAGGCAAGTCAGCTACAAAGTTCAAATCCCAAGAAGGATGCTTCAAAGGGAGGCACAGATGCAGCACCCAGTGCTTAACTAACCAGCGATGAACATGACGGCATGCACCATTACTGGACCATGGAATAACTGAGGCTCAATAATTCAGATCTTCAGGTCAAGCTCATTCCCAAACTGAATGACCAGAGAGACACAGGGTGAAGTCTGCCAAGTGGAAGATTTCCCTTCAATCTCAATAACTTCTGAGACTCAACGTTTGGAAAGACATGGAGGGGAGGGGAGAAGGAAAAAGGTAACTATAAATAAAAATTTCTGTTTTTAACAGCACTTCTACAAAACTTCACAATTTAAATTGCACATCTGCACATGTAATTCTAAGAACCCCTCCAACCATATTAAGCTACATGGATTTACCTAAATCATTCACACTCCCACTGGAATAGATAAAGCCTCAAACAGACAGTCCATCCTCATCTGGACCCTAACCAACAAACTATCCCATTCACAGTATTCTGGCTGTCTCCCTGACACTCTTAGTGACCAGGTGCCAACCTACTTACTAAGGCAACGTACATATCCACTTAAACAAACAATTTTTCAGCATATCCGAAACAAAAGAAACTGTGACCCACAATACTTCATAATCATACTCAGCCAGAGCAACTGGACCCCTCTAAAGGTCCTTCCCCTAAATGAGGCTGTGGAATTTTTCAACACCACCGTCCTTAATATACTTGACAAACTAGCACCACCCAGAACAATAAAGACAAAATCAGACTATGCCCCTTGGTTAACTAAGGAAACTAGAGATCTACTCAAATTAAGAGAGAAGGTCTGGGCAAGATGGCACACTGATAAATCCCAAGGAAATCACCTAGCATACCAACAGCTCTGAAAGAAAGCCGAAAACAAATTAAACAAGATAAACCACTACACCAACGCAAAAAAGAAATACAAGAACAACTCACAAAGTTTATAGTCTGCAATAAAAACAATTCTATACTCTGGCCAAGCAACAACTCCACACCCCTCTTTCTCAAACAACCTAAGTCCCATTGCTGAGTAGTTTAACAAATACTTCACTTTGAGTACTTCACTTTGAGTACATTGTCACTCTCCAAGAAAAACAATTCCCCCCTTTCACCACCAACCATAGCATCAAACAGCAAAGAAAATATATATTTCCTTCTAGCCTGTTTCAACAAAAAAATAAAAAAAAACCCTTCTCAGAAAACTTAAACCAACTATTTTAGCAGCAGACAACATACCAGCAGAACATCTAAAGATATCTGCTGATGCTACTGCCTATCCTGTATCAATTCTTATCAATCCCTCTGTCTCCGAGCAGCAAATCCCATCTCTCTGGAAAATTTCATACATACTCCCCCCTCAATAAAGGCAGCAATTCCACAGAACTCTCTAATCATAGACCTACTGCTACATTGTCCCCACTATCCAAAATTCTGGAAAAGTGCATACATTCTCAGTTTTTGTACTACCTCCATGAAAAAAGCCTATTAGCCTCAACTCAACATGGGTTCAGACCTAATCACAGTACCACTACTGCCCTTCTTAGTTTCACTAACACTATAAACCAATACAGAAATGAAGGCAAAATAGTCTCAACCATCTTCCTTGATCTGTCAAAAGCCTTTGACACTGTCTCATATGACAAACTACTGAAGGAATTCTATGACCTTACTCTCAATCCCAAGACACTTACATGGTTCAAAAAATTATCTAACAGGTCAGCAACAAGCAGTAAAATGGGAAAAACAGCTCTCACCTCTACTTCCAGTCACACTGGGGGTCCCCCAGGGTTCTGTTCTTGGACCACTTCTCTTTATTCTCTTTACTAATAAACTAAATAAAATTACTTTCCTTGCCTCCTTAGTCCAATATGCAGACAATTCTACACTTATATAGTAGACATAAAAAGTGTACACACCCCTGTTAAAATGCCAGGTTTCTGTGATATTAAAAATTGAGACCACAATAAATCATTTCAAATCTTTTACCACCTTTAATGTGACCTATAACCTGTACAATTCAATTG
Source organism: Protopterus annectens (assembly GCF_019279795.1). Lineage (NCBI taxonomy): Eukaryota > Metazoa > Chordata > Ceratodontiformes > Protopteridae > Protopterus > Protopterus annectens. The sequence goes on from NC_056725.1 coordinate 1,019,490,586, forward strand.
AAAAACCAATTTGGTAGGGGACAAATATAAAAAATAAAAAAAGTACAATAAGCTGGTTGCATAAGTGTGCACAGCCTTAAACTAATACTTTGTTGAAGCACCTTTTGATTTAATTACAGCTTACAGTCTTCTTGGGTAGGAGTCTATCAGCATGGCATATCTTGACTTGGTAATATTTGCCCACTCTTCCTTGCAAAAGTGTTCCAAATCTGTCAGATTGCGAGGGCATCTCTTGTGCACAGCCCTCTTCAGGTCATCTCACATATTTTCTATTGGATTTAGGTCTGGGCTCTGGCTGGGCCATCCCAAAACTTTAATTTTCTTCTGGTGAAGCCATTATTTTGTTGATTTGGATGTATGCGTGGGATTATTGTCGTGTTGAAAGGAGAAATTCCTCTTCGTCTTCATCTTTCTAGCAGATGCCTGAAGGTTTTGGGCCAAAAGTGACTGGTATTTGGAACTGTTCATAATTCCCTCCACCTTGACTAAAGCCCCAGTTCCAGCTGAAAAAGAGCAATCCCAAAGCATGATACTGCCACCACCATGCTTCACAGGGGGTATGGTGTTCTTTTGGTGATGCAAAATGTTGTTTTTGAGCCAAATGTACATTTTGCAATTGTGGCCAAAAAGTTCAACCTTGGTCTCATCAGACCATAACACATTTTCCCATATGCTTTTGGGACACGATGTATTGTTTTGCAAATTTTAGCTGGGCCTGGATGTTTTTCTGTCTAAGAAAAGGCTTCCGTCTTGCAACCCTACCCAATAGTCCAGACATATGGAAAATACTGGAGATTGTTGTCACATGTAGTACACAACCACTACTTGCCAGAAATTTCTGCAGCTCTTTCAGTGTTGCTGTAGGTCTCTTGGCAGCCTCCCTGACCAGTTTTTGTCTTGTCCTTTCATCAATTTTAGAGGGACATCCAGTTTTTGCAACATCACTGTTGTCCCATATTTTCTTCATCTTTTCATGACTGTCTTCACTGTGTTCCATAGTATATCCAATGCTGTGGATATTTTTTTGTACCCTTCTCTTGATTGATACCTTTCAACAATGAGATCTCTTTGATGCTTTGTAAGCTGTCTGAGAACCATGGCTTTTGATGTAGCAGGCAACTGAGTAAATGTCAGGAAAATCCTACTAGGACAGCTGAACTTTATTTGAGGTTAATCAGAGTCTCCTTAATTGATGTCAGGTGTGTACCCAAGAATACTGAATGTTGTAATTAAATCAAAAGGTGCTACAACAAAGTATTAGTTTAAGGATGTGCACACTTGTGCAACCAGCTCATTGTACTTTTTTATTTTTTATATCTTTTCCCCTAACAGATTTGCTTGTTTTTTGATTGAATTGTACAGGTTATAGGTCACATTAAAAATGGGAAAAGTTTTGAAATGATTTATTGTGGTCTCATTTTTTTATATCACAAAACACTGGCATTTTAACATGGGTATGTACGCTTTTTATATCCACTGTATGTGCAGCCCCAACAATGCGACAGCTAAAAGATATGACCCAAAAAGTCCTTCGCTACCATTGAGACCTGGATTACCAACTCCCAACTCATATTTAACCCTAGTAAAACTAAACTAATGATCTTCCATCCCACCAGATCCAATGCCCCCTCCACATTTCTCATCAAAGCTATAGGCAATACAGTTACTGTACCAGTATTCTCTACAAAACTTTTAGGAATCATAAGACATGACAATATGAGATTTGATATACGTTATCTCCCAAATTATTAAAAAAGTTCATAAAAAACTAGGCACACTTTATAGAAATAAGAAATTCCTAACCAATGAAACTAGGATAGCCATGTCAAGAACATACCCTCTCTCTACACTATTACATGCTTCTCCAGTACTTACATTCCTGAAGAGCTCAGACTTCAAGAAACTTGAAGCTTGTTATAATAAAATAGCAAAATTTGCTACAGACTCTGCTTATCACTCACACCATTGCCTAGCCCTGAAAAACTCTCTTGGCTGGAATCTCATCTACTTGACTATAATCAATTGATGACAGCTCAAAAATTATTTTACCAACCAGAGAAAACCCCAATTCTCCAAAACTTAACTGAACCTTAGTGAAATAATATTGTTCTACGGTACACTAATAAATCACTATTAAAAGTTAATAAAGCCAAGAAGATTGCTGGTAACTCTCTTTTCTGAAAACACATAGCCAAGCTCTGGAACTCAATCCCTCAAACCATCAGATCCATGCCCAGCACCACACAGTTTCAGTAAGGACTCAAACCACACTAATCTAGCACATGGCTCTGCTCAAGCAACAATCCGGGATAGATGAGCCCCGCATCAATATTTTTCTTTTTCCTTTGTCACTTTTCCATACTACCCTACTTTACTATGACTCTATACCTTCTTTTTCCTTTTCTCTTTTACAAACACAAACTAAATTAAAAACTCTCAAATGCAGAATTTAGAAAATTATAGTAGCAACCTACTATATGTCATTGCACTCTACTCTGCTCTGACAAACTGTAAGTGACAAGACTGAAAAGTGAATGCACAAGGGACAATGCATAACTAATCCTTCAAATGTTATGCAACTATATATAAATTTTTGTCTCAACGTTTTTAATACTGAAAATATGTATATCAGTGATTTCTACTGTACATCTACTTAACAAAATTTGATGCATTTTTTTTGTCTCTCTTATTTTTTAATAATTGTTGGAATGTATGTTATGTGTGGAGTGGTTCTCCCGGGCTTCCACTGAAAATGTTGGGTTTTTTTTTTTTTTCCACCCAGTCGGACTTTCCCGGGAAATAAAGATAAATAAATAAATTTTATAGTACAGCATTTTAGTTATTCTTGTATAATGATAAAATTAATTAAGTAAATAAATACTTTTTTCTTTACTTCTTTTTTTTTCTTTTTTAATATTAAGAAATGCAGGCATTACAGTGCAAAAAGAGAAGACAGATTAGCCAAAAGCATTTTTAAGTTAACAGGATGAAATCTTGGATTGTTGAGGTGGCGGGTGGGGTGCAAAAGTACACAGATCATAATACAGAGCTGTTATGCTTTTGCACAGGTGTATGTGTGGATTAAGACCCTTGGTTAAATCTAATAAAAACTTTTAAGTGGATAAAAGTAAATATTAGAACACTGATTATAATGAAAAGTTGTCCTCTAGTAATAAATGTTTCACTTTGTCTTTCAGACTGCAGCAGCAGCACAGGACTGCATTTATTTCTCATGTTTTCATGGGGACAATCTGATTATAGGCAATAAAAAGCAAGCAAGAACACTGGTTTCTTCAAGGCTTAAAGTTAGTTTTCTGAAAGCATACAGGTTTGTTTTTACATTTGTGAGAGGAATAAAAAGATAAAAAACAACATAGAACAATTAGAAGCACAGGCAATAACATGCGTCTTAGCATGGATGACCTCAATTTCAGGCAATTACGGCATGTGTTAGCAGTTATTTGGGAAATATGCTCCTATTAGGAGGATTAAACTTCATTATGTGAAGATGCACATAGTTATGTGAGTTTGTATTAAGTTAGGTTATAGGAGTGTTCTTGGGTTGGGTTTTTTTGGGAGTTTTTATTGCAAAAAAGGTCTTGTGGCCTTGTAAAATGTAACACAGGTTCCAATGCTGATAATAATAGGAAAATGTATAAAGGATTAACTTGTCAAATATTACAGGGTGCACATATCACAAAAGCTGTAAACAGACATTCAAAAATCCTGCCATACAAAACAGGCGGGAATAATGACTTCTTGTCATAATAGCGACACTTTCAATATTATCTTGGAATGTGAATGGTCTCACAGGTATAGACAAAATGGAAAAAATGTTTAATTATAGTAAGTAACACAGAGTGCAAGCAGCAATGATGCAGGAGACAGATTTGGAAAGAATGAGCATGTGATTTGATAAAGAAAGGACTTTAAGATGGATATTCGGAAGAATATCAGGGACAAATGAAAATTATCCTCAGCTAGGCAGGCTATTTTTGCTTCGTAATTAGCTTTGGAGGACTTGACTAGATCTTGAATTTGTTTGTTTAAGGTAGAAACGGATTGCTTCCATCTGCTGAGCCATTTCCCTCTTGTTCTTGGATATTAGTTTTTTTCTCTTGTTGTATAACCTGTTTATACTAGAGGTCCACCAGGGTGGCTTGTTTTCTGCCAAGACCTGGTTTTAATCCAGTCAGGTACAGCTGATTCTATACAACTGCTTAAGTGGTTATACAAGGCATTGGTGTACACCTCTGCATAGAAGTCCATGTTATCTGCATTCAAGGGGGCTTTGAAACTTCTTATACCATCACTTAGTAGGAGGGAATTTATTTTAGAAAAATTCTTAACCCGTCAATCTCAAAAATGCTTATCTGGCCTTATAATTACATCAAACGAGACTGATTTATGGTCCGATCTTACCATGGAAGACATCAAACGGGGGAGGGTAAGATGTCCAGGACATTTGAGCTTCTTGTGAGTGTGCTAACTAGCTGTTCCAGACCATTTGCATTGACAAACTCCAAGAACCTCTGACCCACTATGTTTGTGGTCACGTATGTTTCTCAGTCAATAAGAGGATAATTAAAATCATCCATGAGTAAGGTTTTGGGCTGTATGGCAAGTGAAACCAGTAAGTCCAAGTATGAGGTATGCTGTTCCTATTTCACGGTGGGGGACCTATAGCCAGCTATGATGTGGTAGGGGGATTTGCCTATAGTTAACTGGAAATGGAGAAGCTCAAGAGAGTCATGCTGTTAGACCAGTCTCGAGGTGTACTTAGCCTTAATAAAGATGGATACACCTCCTCCTTTGGTTCTTTACACTCAATTTGTGGTCTGAATGTATGGAAGGCATTGTAGACCCTCACAGCTGGGGTGGTTTCTGTGCCTTTGAACCATGTCTTGGTGACTGCACAAGATGTCAGCATTTTCCAAAGTAAGGGGTGCTTCCAGGGAGTGCAGCTTCTTGTTTACAGTTCTAGCATTAAGCCGCAGTACCTTGAGTATATCTACAGAGGATTTTGTCATGTGGGGAGGTTGGTTATTCTGACACTTGCCAAAAAATGCACAATAGGGGTGGCTAATGGCTTTGCCATTATCTGAAAGCCTACAGGAACCAGGTGCAGACTCTCTCTAGCAAAGCAGCGTGGCCTATCAACCATGTCTTTCCAGGCTAAAAGATATTGGATTCGCTTGGACTGACACCATAAGCTAAGCAAATTGTTGAAGCCAATCATTTTTGTTTGTATTGTGGCATCAACCTTGGAGAAGGCTCAATGTTGCTTAATGCTAAGCTTATACCCACATGTTACTCAGTCTGAAAGCTCTATCATGTCTCTTTTTATATAGTCCATTGAGGTATGTCTCAAGTCATTCACCCCCACACGGACTATGATGGAGTCATAACGGCACTTGTGATTGAGTGACTTCAGGGCTTGAAAATACAGATGAGGCTCGCCACAGCAGAAATATAAAAAATCCTTTAATCACTGCAATGACTTCAGGGCTTGAGTGACTTGCATGGTTCTCAAGTATATAACCAAGTCCAGAAGGTTTATAATCTTTGATTTGAAGTGTTTGAATAGGTATTTTTACACTCCAAGCAGGCTTGAAAGAATTTTTCCTCAGATAGACAACAAATGCTGGAAGTGTGATGGTGAGATCAGAAATACTGGGTGAGTAAATGGCTATTAGAAAGGATATTTTCTTTTAACTGGGACAAAGGATCCTAATTGCCTAGACATAGTAAGGCCTTATTAATTATTCTGGCTGCCAAAAAAGCATTTACTAGAAAATGGAAATCAAAGTGTAAACTAGCTGTAATTGAAGTATTGAATATTACAAAAGAGACAGTAGAATTGTACGATGGAGCTTTAGAAAAAAGGAGCAAACTACACAGAAACCGAAACTCTGGGAACAATATATGCAGAATAATGTATGAGAGGAGGAGGAGGAGTGAGGCTTAAGAGGAGGCAGGAATTAAGCAATTTATGTAATGTTGGACCGATGATAACTACAAAGAAAAGATGTGTGAAGTATATATATATATATATATATATATATATATATATGTGTGTGTGTGTGTGAGTATATGTGTATGTATGCAAACTGAAAAAAAATAAATTAAAGATGGTTTGCTTTTTTTTCTATTGATGCATTTTTACCTATGTGTTAAGTGATAGTTTAACAAAGTTGTTTAAAAAAGACATAGGTCTCATTTCTTCCTTTCCTGATCCTCCAAGAAAAAGACTGTCACGACATGAACATTTCCCATCCGTGATTTTAATTTTCCTGAAAATTTTATAAAATAATAACCTTCAATTTCACTGTTGCCAAAATTAACCTTTGGAAGGATGGCAGCCACATATCACGAAGGTGGCCTCTCATATAGAAAATATAGTACGGGTGCTTCAAGCAGTAATCTATAAACCACTTGAACATTTGTTGGTTGAGCAGGAAATGTCAACATTCTTTAACACTGCCACACAGTAATACAGCTAAGAGCCTCATTTTATCAACAATAAGAAAAGAAACCACAATAATTATTACTTGAGCCTAATTTTCATCTTATAGTAGAAAACATCTAAAAGGCATGTGAGACACTGCCACTCTGTACCAATTCAGACAGGAAAAATGAAACATTCATTGGAGGTAGTACCAATGAACAAGAACTGGAAAAAAAGCATTTACTGAAACCTTATGCTTAGCAGCACTAACTCCAAAACATACATCTGCTACATGAAATACATTACAGCTTACCATAAGTTATTTTAAGACAGCAATTTTGACAGTCAACAAGTACCATCTAACAATACCCTTGGAGAATCATTGTGACTTTTAATAATATAAACAGTGATGCCTACCTTGCAAGAATGATCTGCCATGACATCTGCTTGTTAACAAGGTGAAGCAATCCAGGTGGCAATAAAGACCTGGCTGGACTATAAAGAAAAAAAGGTGAGATTAAGTGAATACAAATCTGCACACATACAGCAACCAAACTGGCAACGTAGAAAATTCACTATTCCTAAAACAGCACACTGAAAGCTAAACAAATTTCACTTATCTGTCCTCACAAGATTATAGCAGCATGCAGTCTTGGAAGAGTTAAAGGGAAAAGCTGAGTCACATCAAATTAATTTGGTCATAAACTGGAGAAAGAAAAGAAAGAGAGGGCAGAGACCAACAGTAACCACCAGGTGGACCCTGGCAAATACTATGCCCCCATGGACACCATAAAGAAAGCATCTCTTACCCAAAAAGCCCAGTAAAACAAATACTGATGCTGCCCCCCCCCCCCCAAAACTACAGACTCACATTACTACTTCTGACAGAATGACCCACTTACATCATTTTCTCATGATGCTCCCTCAAAAGGTACTGATTCTCATTGTTGCTTCTGCTACAGGCATATAATTAAAAAAACACTTTTTTTTATCTTCTGAAATATCTACTTTTTCTGAAGGACAGAATAGCATAAAAATGAACAAAGAATGAAAATGTACTCCTTGAATAAATTTCAGCCTGGCAGTCTTAAGGTTGTTGACATTTGTGAAATATCACAAAATACTAAATAAAAACAAGGTATGTCTGGGAACTGATTCTCTCTCTGCTTTTAAAGTAAAATGGGAGTGCAGGAACAGAAAGTTCTTTAACTTGCAACATGTTTGCTTTGACTATGAATGGTCTGTGTAGCACAGGAAAGAAGAGCAACAGCTTGCTGCATTAAGATAAATGTACCTGACCAGTGGCCGATTTACCGTCTTAGCAGCTGCTTTGTGAAATTAAGATAGAGTGCTACAGCACAATCATTTGTTTATAAAACCAGTAGCTAGTACTCACTGGAAGGGAAAATGTTAATAAAGTAAATGGGGATATTTATGTGTGCTGCTTTGTTACAGAAAATGTTCATCAATTTCAGCCAAGAACATACACTACGAAGGCCAGGAGAACTGATCACTGCAACAAGAAGGTACATTACACTGTCGGGAAAGCTGACACTGCTGAGAAGGCTGAGTGGGGCTACATGAAAACAGTATAATGAGAAAATGAAACATCTGCATGTGAAGAATTGGGGGGGGTCTCTCCGCTCTAATTTACTGCTTCTTACTTTCAACTTCTACTACTTGGAACACTGGAGTAACTGAGGGAAAAAAATTGATAAATTGCCATACTAGGAAAAGAGGAGCATATATCTGTGGTCATGTTATCTAAATGAAACCACTGTTTTACAGAGTTGAGTAAAATTACTGTCACTCAACTTAAAAAACTTGACAGCAACAAGTGGTCGATATTAAATTGGTGCTAGATGACATTTATCCCATAAGTATACAGGAATTAACAGTGGGAATAGAGTACTGCAGCAGAACCAGAAATAAAAGTTTATTTATTTGCAGGGATAGCAATGCATTAAAAAAAGACGCAATAGCAGGATCAAATGGGAAGTGGAAAAGCTTTAAGAAGAGTCTAACATATGGCCACAAAGACTTAATGCTAAACAATGCAAAGCTAGAGCACTGTATACTGCAGGAAGAAGCACTTTTTGTAAACACTATATTCTGCCGTTTCTTACTATGTATATATTTCAAAATTGTACATTTTAATCAAAAACTTATAAAGATGACGCACTGCACCAGGTATAGAAAGCTGTACATTGCATTCAGTGGTGTCTCCGGTGTTGGGCTTCTAATAAGGAAAATGGTGAGAGGTTGTTTTAGTAATTTTTTTTCTCTTTTCTAAAAGTTTGTGACCTTGGAGGCAGCATACTTCAACATTAGTGGCGAGGAATCAAGGCACAGCCTTTTGCAAAAAAATATTATATTTAACTTAGTGAAATGCTTATCTAGGTGAGATGTCTGACTTTTGACAGTCTTGATTTTAGATATGTTTAAAGTCTTTATACAGCAAGATTTGATATCCTATTATGAACCAGTATTTCTAATTAAAAAAGGAAGGAGACCCTTGGGTATTTATTTTAGTCTAATCAAATATTTCAGGTTAAGAACCTCACGTCAGCCAGATAAGCTGGTTCAAATGGAGGACATTTTAGCTTCTCTAGCACAAAATTAAGATCCCAAAGAGGGGACACCAGTTTTCTAAGATGCCTTTTAAGCAAAAGCACTTTCAAGAACGTTTTGACATGAGACTCCCTGGAAAGAGGAGGATCCAAGGGTAGACGTGCTGAAATGACATATAAATGAACCTAGACATTGAAATAAAAGGCGATAGGACAGTAACTCAAACAAATATTGTAAAACCAGAAAACAGCTAGCCTTGAATGGGTGATGGTTATGTTGTTAGCACCAACTAGAAAACTTTTTTCCATTTACTAATATATGATTTTCTAGCAGCAGGCTTTCTGGTCCCCATTAGTACCTGCTGCACAACCTCAGTAAACAGCTGCCTAAAAGGAATTAAGACCCTATTATCCAGGCAGGCAGTTGAAGATGACTGATGTCAAGGTGCATCAAACACTGGTGTTTTTGTGTGAGTAGATCCAGTCTGTGAAGAAGCTTGTGATTACTGCCCCTGGCCATTTGCAAAAGAAGGAAGAACCACAGTTGCCACGGCCAAAAGAGAGTCACCACAATGACCTTGGGGGATTCCTTCTGAATATTCATTAAGTACCCTAGATATTAGTGGAAAGGCATCCAGGAACACTCCTGTCCAAAGAAAAGAAAAGGTGTTGAATATCTTCCAGGCCTTCTTGCATGGAGTCCTGGAACAGAATTTTGCCAGTTGATTGTTCAGTGAGGAGGCAAAGAGGTCTAATTGAGGAAATCCACACAAATGAATCAAATCGTGGAAGACCACCTGATCTAATTTGCATTCATTAGGGTATGTCTTGCTCCTAACTCAGCTTGTCTGCCACAAAATTTTACTTAAATGGAATGTAGGATGCCTGCAGAGTGGAGACTGTGCTTTGAAGCTATATCCCAAGCTAACATGGCTATTCCAAAAGGGCAGTACGACTAGGCTCCCCTTTGCATTTTGTTGTACCACATGACTGTGGTATTGTCTGCAACAACATAAACAGGTCCCAGGGTTAAAAAATGGTTCAGAGAGTTGACAGCCTTGATCTGAGCAACCATCTCCTTAGTATTTACTTCCTTGCATCTGTTTTTCGTGTCCTATACCCCATGCTTTTTTATCCCTCCTGAAACTATTCTCCAAGCAACGTTGAAGCATCTGTGCTGACTGACTGCTTTGGAGCAAGAACGGAGAAGGGAAGACCTAGATTTAAGGATATCTGTTGACTCTATCAAAAGATTTCTCTTCTGACAAGCCCCACAATGGGATCTGAAAAGATAAGGAGGGTTGATGCTGGGGCCAAAGACATTTCAGACCCAAATGTACTTTTCTCACGTGGAGTCTTGCCAGGGGTATCGCGAGAAACAGACCCCATTTGACCCAAACTCCTGAGGTATTCCCTCGTAGTGACAGAAGTCTGACTGGAAAACCTTATTACTAGATCTAAAAAAATAAAGATTATTTTTTCTTGTGGAAGAAAAGCTCTTTGAACTAAGGTGTCTAGTTGACATCCCAAGGACACAATTCTGGGTGAGGAAGTCAAGAAAGCCTTTTGAAAGTTTTCTTGGAATCCCAGCTTGTGTGAGAGATCTCTTACCTAAAACAGAGAGAGTCCTAACACCTTGAAAAACACTCTGTAATAATAAGCAAGGTGTCTAAATGTGCAAAAATATGGATACTCTGTAGCCTAAATAAGCTAGATACTTTACGATCTGTTGTAGTGCAGTGGGTAGTCCAAAGAGAAAGGCAGGGAACTGATATGATAGAGACACAAATAAAACCTTAAGAAACATCTGAAGTCTGAATTTATAGGGATGTGATAATAAGCACCTTTTAGCATTGGTGTTATCAGAAAACTTCAAAGAGGAAAAAATGTAACAGGTTATGAAGTGACAACATTTTGAATTTGGGTACCATCCCAAACAGGTTTAGGAAAGAAAGACACAGAACTGGTCTCAAAGTATTTTTTCTTTCTTTGGCACTAGGAACATCCTTGAATAAAACCCCTTCCCCAACTGGGAAGAAGGAACTGGTTCTATCACTCCTTGTGATAACGTGATAAAAAACAGGTAGAAACAAGAGAGTCTGATCTGCAGGATGAGGAATGACCCCCTGGAAAGGAGGAATTTCCTTCCACTGCCATCTGTAACCCTGATGAATGACTTTCAGAAACCTATTTGTCTGAAATAATATGTTGCCAAAAAGAGAAATGGCGATTCAGACTTTCTAGAAGAAAAGGAGCGGGGGGGGGGGGGGGTCACTAGGTCTCTTGAAAAGTCATTCAGACTTGTTGGACTGTCTTTGGTTTTAGGAGGGTTGACACTTCTTCTTGGAAACCCCTTGCCATGTCTTCTTAAACATGTTTGCCTAAATTTTGTTGAAGCTGTTTATTCTGTTTTTTGTCAAAATTGGATGAGAAGAAAATCCCTTTGACAATTTGACAGCCTGCCCCTTTCATTAAACTTTTTGATCATCTCTACAACAGTCAGGCCAAACACTAAATCTCTATCCAAGGGAGAACTTACAACATCATTTTTTACATAATCTGGGAGGTTCTGAGAATGCAGCCAAGCAAACCTCCATAAAACAGCACCAGTGGTCATAGCCCTAGAAGAAGTATCAACAAAGTTAAACACGCATTTTTTTGATGCAGAGAAAGCATTTGACAGAGTAAACTGGGACTCTGTGAGCAGGGAATAGAAGCATATAAATTCCCTGACAAAATTTTAAGGTTGATTAGGAAGATATATGAGGGATCAGAGGTGAAAATTAAAGTGGGTGGGGTCCTCTCTGATAATTTCTGCTTAAGCAGAGGAACCAGGCAGGGGTGTCCTCTTTCCCCTTTGTTATTTGCATTATATTTAGAACCATTACAAAGAAAATTAGGGTCTCAGAAATTCAAGATATAATTGAGATGGAGATCAACAAAAGCTGGCTTTAGTTGCATATGATATTTTATATCTCTGACAAAACCAGAAAAGAACATTACAGTATTGTGGAACATTTTGCAACAGTTTCATATATTTTACGGGTACAAAATTAATGAAGTTAAAACAAGGGCAATAGCCGTAAATTATGTACCCCCACACAAATAGGTTTAGCAATATCCATATTTATGGGGACATGATAAAATTAAGTATTTAAGAGTATGGGTTAAAAATGATTCTAGTGTGGCAGCTAAGGACATGTGGGAAGAGACTAAACAAAAGATGATACAAAAACTGAGAAAATTGAAGCTTTGTAATATGGATATGGATAGTGAGATACAAGCAATTAAAATGGTTGGTCCCTTTAGTCTTATACACAGGTCAGGCATATTTCTGTCAACCAGAGAAGTTGTGGATAGCAATTAATAAAGATCTGAAGGATTTTATTTGGGAGGGGAAGACAGTAAGAGTCAAGTGGGATAAGCTGTTTCTTCTAATAGAACAAGACGGATATGGATGACCCGATTTGAACGGGTATTTCAAAGCAACACAGTTAAGGCTCCTTTACATAGCACAAGCAGAAAATTAGAAGTTATGTACTCACCATAACGTTCCATCTGAGTAGGTGACTTCATTTGGATGCAACCTGTGGGTATCGGATCCGACCTCGGATCCGAGCCGGCATTTCAAAAGCTTTAGGCTCCGAGCTCCTAGCTCCTCCCTCTTACCCATAACCCCTTGCCAAGCCCTGACTGACCTCAGATTGAGTTTGCCTAAATAATACTGACTACAGTACATGAACAAAAGCATAAATACTCGCTCTATAAAGGTCAGGGGGATGGAGGGGGGGATGGTTGCATCCAAATGAAGTCACCTACTCAGATGGAACGTTATGGTGAGTACATAACTTCTAAATCTGAAGTAGGCAGACTTCATTTGTCTGCAACCTGTGGGACAGAGTCCCCAGCTACCTGAATCTTGGGCGGCCGTCATGGAAGGATGTTCCGGAGCACCGCTGAGCCAAAGGATGCTCTTCCTCTGGAAACAACATCCACTTTATAATGAGAAATAAAGGTATGAGGCGAGGCCCAAGTAGCTGCAGCAGATATCATCCAATGACACACGGGACTTAAAGGCGGCTGACGTGGAGACTGCCCTAGTAGAATGAGCCGTAACCCTCTGTGTAGCAGGTCTACCTGAAGTGTCATAAGCCTGCAGAATACAATTAGCAATCCACCTAGATAGTGTGACTTTAGACACTGCTTTACCCAAAGCAAATTTAGCAAAGGAGACGAACAGCTGATCTGATTGCCTGTGACCAGCTGTTCTGTGAATATAAAATCGTAATTGTCTATGAACAACCAAAGAATGTAATTTGTATTCTCCTTTGTTTGAGTACTTGGGAAAAAACACAGGTAAACTGATTGACTGGTTGATATTAGATTCTGAAGAGACCTTCGGAAGAAAAGATGGATTGGTCCTGAGGCACACCCTATCTGGAAAGAAAGAAAGGTAAGGCGGCTTGACGCATAGAGCCTGAAGTTCAGACACTCTTCTGGCTGAAGTGATAGCTACTAAGAAGGCAGTCTTCCAGGAAAGGTACTTTAGGTCTGTAGAAGCTGCATGCTCGAAGGGAGGAGCAGTAAGGGCTTGCAGAACTAAGGATAGATCCCAAGGTGGTACAATCTCCTTGACTGGAGGCCTCAATAAAAAAATCCCTTTGAGAAAGGTTTTGCACAATTTAGCCATCATGAGGGGAGCTGTCTCATGACCAATGTGATAATGCGAGATGGCTGCCAATTGTACCTTAATCGTGGAAGAACTTGCCCCTTGATGAAAGAGATCTGTTAAAAAATCCAGCACTGCTGACATAGGTGCTGAGAAAGGATCCAAAGTTCTCTGAACCGCCCAAATAGAGAATCTCTTCCATTTACTCTGATAAACCTGCCTGGTGGAAGGTTTATGAGCTGCCACTAAAATGGCCTTGACCGGTGAAGAGATACCGGGAGTCCTAATCAAGGATGGAACTGGAGCAGCCAAGCTGTCAATTTCAGGGTGTGTAGATTGGGAACCGAAATTCCCAGAGGGTGGGAGATGAGATCCGGAATCGGATCCAGAATCCAGGGTGGATTGATTTTGTGAGACCATACAAAGGGGAACCAGGGTTGACGAGGCCAGAACGGGGCAATGAGAATCATTCTGCTCCCCAAACTGTTGGCTTTCTGCAGAAGCCTCTGCATCAGAGGTAGTGGAGGGTAGGCATAAAGGAGACCGGGAGGCCAAGCATGCACCAGCGCATCTCTCGGGAATTCCCCTGGTGGGGGAAGCAGAGCGAAGAAATTGTCGCATTTGGCGTTTTAGGGAAAGGCAAAAAGATCACAACAGGGTTGCCCCCAAACGGCAAAAATCTTCTTCGCTACCTGAGGATTGAGAGACCACTCGTGAGGTGACAGAATGGTGCGACTGAGTTTGTCCGCAAGGATGTTGGATTTTCCCGGAATGTGCGTTGCTACCAGAAAGCGTTTGGTGGAAATTGCCCATTCCCAGACTCTCATGGCCTCTCGACAAAGGGGATAGGACCTGGTTCCTCCCTGTTTGTTGATGTACCAGACTACCGACATGTTGTCTGTCTGAATCGCAATAGTCCCTGAAGGAAGAACGTGGTGAAGTGCTTGCAACGCTAGGAGCACCGCCCTCATTTCCAGGACATTTATATGCAACGACGTCTCTGTGGGGTTCCACGTGCCTTGGACAATCTTTCCCGCAGAATGCCCCCCCCACCCGAGGCAGGAAGCGTCCGTGGTCACTGTGGCTCGGGGAAAAGCAGCACAAAAAGGTCTCCCTGTCAGGGGCTCCGGAGACAGAAGCCACCAAAGAAGGGAATCCTTGCACGCTTTGCTGACCGCTATCGGAGAGTTGAGAGGGGAACTGAGAAGGGACCACTGAACCTGAAGGGTCCATTGAAGAACCCGCATGCGTAGGCGCGCATGAATAAGAAGCGGGATAGCTGCCGCCATCGAACCTAGGGCCCTCAGGACCGAAGCTGCAGTCGGAAATGGTTGCAGGACCGCTGCTACATGACACTTCAGGTTGGCAATTCTGTCTGGAGTGAGGAAGGCTCGCATTGACCTGGTGTTTAGCCTTCCTCCTATGAAATCTATAACTTGTGTGGGGTGCAGCAAAGATTTCTCCCAGTTGACAGTGATGCCCAACCTTGGGGCTAGTCGAAGAAAGTAGTCCCTGGCTGAGCACAGAAGATGCCTTGATGATGCTGTCAGGAGCCAGTCGTCCAGGTACGGAAAGACCTGTAATCCCTGGAGCCTCAGGTGGGCCGCTACAACAGCTAAGACCTTGGTGAACACCCTGGGGGCTGAGGTGAGACCAAAGGGAAGGGCCCTGAACTGATAATGACTGGCTCCCAGCCGGAAGCGAAGAAACCTCCTGGACCGTTTGTCCATGCGAATGTGGTAGTACACGTCCTTGAGGTCGATGGAGCACATCCAGTCGTTCTCCCTCAAGAGGGGGAGTATAGATTGAAGGGTGACCATCCGGAACTTTGCTTGGTTACTGACAGGTTCAGCAGGGAAAGATCTAAGATCGGTCTTAAGTCCCCGTTTTCTTTGGCACTAAAAGAACCTGGAGTAAAACCCTGACCCGGTTTGATCTGGGGACGACTGGATAGCTCTTTTTCTAGCAGCTGTCCAATTTCGATAGCTGCTGCCTCCCTTTGGTCGGGTGGAACATCTGGGAGGCTGCGAGATCTGGGAACCTTGTACAGGGAATTGTATAACCTCTGGATATCACACGAAGCACCCAACGGTCTGTTGTGATGGACTCCCAAGAAGTCAGGTGCCTCGAAAAACGCCCCCCGACTGCCTCCAGCGACGGACAGCCGGGCAACCCTTCAGGGCTGCTGCGTGGGCCTATCAGAGAAAGGTTCTCTGGACCCAAAGTTGCTAGGAGCCCCCCTGCCTCTAGGACGGCGACCTCCCCGTCCTCCTCTGCCACGGAAGGACTGGTTATCCGGAGCAGGTTGGGACTGCTGCGATTTCCGGAACCACATCTTCTTCTGTCCCTTTTGGCTCTTCGAGAAGGACCTCTGGGGAGCTGAGAAGCGGACTCCGACGGCAGACAGCGTCTTCCCGTCCTTCTCGCTCTGGACTAATGTTTCGTGAACAGTCTTGCCAAACAAGGCAGAACCATCGAAGGGGGCATTCGCGAAGGTCGCCTTGAAGGGCTCTGCAAAATCACAGTGGCGGAGCCAGGCCTGTCGCCTCATGACTAGGCCTGCTCCGCTGGCTCTAGCGGCTCCCTCAGTAGCGTGAGAAAGCAGCCGCATAGATGCATTCGAAACTGATCTGAGAGTGGCCATTCGGGTGGAGTATACTTGTTTATCCTCACTCGACATGGACTCTGGGGGAGATGCAGCGTATTCTTTAATCAGATCCCGCTGCATCCTGATGACGTGTGCCATGTAGTTCAGCGCTCTCAAAGAGAAGGTTGCTGAACTGAAAACACGCTTCCCAATGCGATCCATCGAGCGGGACTCCTTGCCCGGAGGATGCATAGAGGGACTCTCCTGGGCCAACTCCCTCTTAGTGGCTGCAGCCATCATCATGGAATCTACTGGAGGGCCTTTGCTCCAGTGAGTGCGGTCCGCCGGAGGGGAAAGGATACGGTCAGGACGCTTAGGTACAGGCTCAACGGTGTCCGGATCCTTCCACGCTCTGATGGATATAAGGTCCACCAGAGTGTCGGCAGGAGGGGACACCCAAGAGGTAGATGGGCCCGCCTCGAATGCCTCCAAGAACACACACTCGTCTGAGGAGGCCTTGGGGGCAGACCACCCCCCCCGATCCTCAACATTTCCATAATGTCTCCAAATGAGACGTCTTCAGGGGGTGACCTTGGGGAGCCCTCCCCTTCATCCAAGTCTGTGTCTTCGGTAACGGACTCGGGGGAGTCCATGTGCCTCCTTTTGCACTTACGCTTCCGAGGTACTTCTTCGGGGGGGCTGTCCGAGGAGTACTCTTCCGCAGCTGGATGTTCCAAGGGAACTACTTGGGACATCGAGGCGGGCTGTCCCTGGGACCGGCTGGTGGGGGCCTGGCCCAACTGCAAGGGAGTGCGGGATGGAGCCGTGGCAGGGACCGGGGGTCCGGTAGTCCTCAACAGTGCCCTTTCCACTACGAAGGCCGAGGGGGAGCCAGCTTCTCTAAACCCAGAGAGCCGACCCCCACTCGGATCCGATGCACGGATCGAAGCCGGAGCCGAGACCGTCGGATCCGAGAGACCGGTGTGCTCCGACCTAGACGGAGCCGAAGACACACCAGCTCCCTCGGACCCAAGGCTCGGTCCTCGGCTCCGAGAGGTCGGGTCCGAAGTACCCGAAGCACTCAAGGGATGGGACGGATCCGAGGTGCGCCGACCTATCGGATCCGACCCACCCCCGGATCCAACTCTGCCCGGCGCCGACAGCTCCGAACCCATGGTATGGGTCGGAGAAGGAGCCAAAGGCGAAAAAGGTCGAAGCCCCTCCCGGATGGGGGGGCTAGGAGCACTCCCATTTGCATTTGGGCCTGGATGAATTTCCTCATCATCCGGTCCATATCTGCTTCACTCATGGAGAATGTGGATCTGGTGGAGGCCACCGAAGCGGACCTAGAGAGCCGCCTTGGGGACCTCGCTGAAGGGCTAGCCTCCTCCTCCTCGGGCCCAGGAGAGAACCGAGGGAGTGGAGCCGAGGAGGAGGAAAGCTAGAAGGCACAGGGAGGCCGCTTAGATGGAGGAGCCGAACTGGAGGTTTCGCCTCCGCTTGTGGTGCCTCTCCTTCTTCTCTCTCTCCTAGAAGACTCTCTCCTCCGGCATTTTAGAGGGAGGTTGAGTCCCAGCCGGAGGAGGAGAGCCCACAGCAACTGCTTGCTGAGTAGAAGGGGCAGAAGCCGAAGCGGTATCTGGAGGGAGAAGTCCCGCCAGCACCAGCTTCGACCTCCGCTCCCTCAAAGCTCGGGGGTTGAACCCTGCACAAATGGTACAACCAGATGACAGGTGTTCAACCCCCAAGCATTTAACGCACCGAGTGTGGCCATCCGCTGGGGACAGCTTATGACCACACTCGGTACATTTGGAGAAAACAGCCTTATGGGCTTCAGACATTTTAAGCCCTAACAGGCCTCAAACAAACACACACACACAAACTACGTAAAACCAGTGAAAAGTTTAAAATAAAGAGAGAGGAAAGCCTAACACAATCACTTCTAACTAATAAAATTAAAAAAGTTAAAGTTTTTGAAAATTTTTCTGTCAAAAACAGCTTATCTGTACTAGGAGCTCTGGAATCCGTCGCAACTTGAAAGCGGCAAACGAAATCTGAGGTCAGTCAGGGCTTGGCAAGGGGTTATGGGTAAGAGGGAGGAGCTAGGAGCTCGGAGCCTAAAGCTTTTGAAATGCCGGCTCGGATCCGAGGTCGGATCCGATACCCACAGGTTGCAGACAAATGAAGTCTGCCTACTTCAGATCTATAATTCAAAATGGAAAGGGATGATGATGAAACAGGGTGAAGACCAAGAAACAAGGAGAGAGTGGGATTTGGGATGCAGGCCTTTAAGGAGAACAACAATAATCTTACAGAATATTATACTCATAAAGTAGTAGAAAGTATTCCAAGCTCTAAGCCAAAATGGCAATGGAGAAAGGAGATTCTGCAGATAGGGATGACTGCAATTAGGGATACAGAAAATAAATAAGAGGGGGCTGGAATTTATTGGAGAAAACTAGCAAAGGAACCAAGGTATTGGGAGCAAATTACTAGAGAGGGAAAGGTAACAGAATGGGAAGATGCCAAGAATTTATGTGGATTCCAGGTTATAGAGTGCCTTCCCTAATAAGGACTGATGTCAGAGTAGAGACAAAGAGAAATAAATGTGGTATCCTAAATGAAAAACCAGTACTGGTAGAGTCTTTAGTAGAATCTAGAACAGAAGCTGCCGTTAAAAAAGGACTAATTCGTAAAACGTGTAAAATATTGCATGATAATTTTAAGAATCCATCAGAGAAGGTTAGAAAGGATTGGGAAGAGAGATTGGATAAGCAAGTCACAAAGAAACAATGGGGGAATATATGTATGCCTCCAAAATATGCAACACAATCTAGAAGATTTAGGATTTTGTTTGGAAATGTTTGCACAGATATTTTTACACTCCAAGTAGACTCCAAAGAATTTTCCTCAGATAAACAGCAAATATTGGAGGTGTGATAGGGAAGAAAGAAGTAACTGGGAGCACATTTCTGGGAGTGTAATGAGTTGGCAGACTTTAAAGATTCTTTGTAGACTACCCTATCACAGATGCTGGGTAAGCAAATTGATGTAACCAGGGAAATTATTTTTTTTTAGCTATGATGCAGAATTGGCATAGCCTAGATTTAGTAAGGCCTTGCCAAATCTAATTATGGGGGCTGCCAAAAAGCAATTACTAGAAAATATAGATCAAAGTCTAAACCAACTGTACTAGAAGTAGGGAATATAGTAACAGAGATAAAACAACTGGAATTGGGATCGTTAGAAAAGTGTAGTAGCAAATTACATAAGAAAAAAATGGGAATTGTGGGAATAATACTTAGAGGGCAGGAACGAGGTTTAAAAAAGGTAAGACTTGAATGAGCTATGTAATGTTTGACAAACACTGATTGGGTAGATTGTAAGTGACATATAATGTTTGCAACTAGAATTATGTCAGTATAGTTTGTGATGTAAAATGCTTGCAACTGGGATTGTGTCAATATAGTTTGTTTTCATTTATATAATGCCTATGTCATAAAGGATAATTTAATAAAGATGTTTCTTAATTAAAAAAGCAGAGTCACACACACTGCAACCAATGAATACTGACCTATGCAACAGAAGAAACCAAGTTATTTAAAAAAGATTTTTTTCTTCACAAGAAGAAACTGTAGATAAAATATTTCTTATACTTTACCTGTTTGTCAGAACAAACTTTTACATACGAGTCTGACAATTACAAAAACAAAGTTGCAGAATTTTCCCATACCCATCAATAATTTTCCATCCTTACTGCAAAGAGTAGGACTGAAATTACCCAAGTGCTTAGCAGCAGCAGAATCAACCAAGGCTACAGCTGCTGGGTCATGTGTGGAAACAGTGTATACAAATGTAAAAGACTGAGAAACTTCATATAGCACATCTGTCTTTAGCGACAACTGGCTAACTACTAGGAAGACAGCTTGAAACAAAAAAGACATCCTCTAAAGTAGAGGGGACAGAAAGAATGGGTGTAGGTTCTGGAAAATCCTTCTTTAACAACTCATAGTATTTTCTAGGCAACTGAGAAACTTTAGTGTTCTCCCACTGAAAACAGTGGGACATTCTAACAAGAGTCTCAGAAAAAGATAAATTCTCACAGGGATAATCAGAAATTGAGCTCTCCTCCATGTCTGAATCAGAAATCCAAGGACAAAACCCTGAATCTACCCTGGATCTCCCTGTTCAGATTCAGAATTCTGAATCTCTTCAGGAAGAGTTATCCCTCTTTCTTTTACCAAAAACTACTTTACAAGGAGAATCAATGGCCTGAATTAAACTCTGAACAAGTCCCAATAAACTACACCTATTCCAAGAAATTTGTGGAGGAGTAAATACATGCTTGGTTTCCCATTTCTTTTTGAAGGAAAAATGTGGCCAACAGTGTTACTAATGGCAGCAGCTGTTTTCATGAGGATGGGCACAGCATTCTGACACAACAGTGAAATCTTCACTTTTCCCTCTTCCAGGACTGACAAGAGTGGCTTCTCCTTCCCCACTGAGAGGGTTCCAATAGCTTCAGAGGACGTGGCTAACCCCCAGTCCATAGTAACTGTAGGTACTATGCCAGACAGATCCGAGGTAAACGATGAGAGATCTGAGGTACAATAAATGGCCATAGCAGAGTCACCCATTTTCAACTAAAGCAAATTGCTAAGCTGCTGGGTGGCAAAGGCTGTTTACTTAATGTTTTATTTTTGTGGTTGGAAGAAGGACCAACTGTGGGACCGGTAAACTGTTCCATGGTCAACCCAAAAATCGTCCTTTCCTGGGGAAGACAAGTAGCAAATGTTGGTAAAACTACCAACCTACAAAAGTTACTTTTTTGACAGAAAAAAATGCAGACAAAATCACTTAAAAAAACTAGGGCAGCCCCACAATGGAAAAATAAACATAATATCTCTACTGAAAATATATTTTCAGATACTATACACTACTTTTAAACTGACAGAAAGAAACATGTACTCCATTTAAAAGAATATTACAGTCTTGAGCCAGTCCATAAAATAACAACATTGCTAGCTTTAAAATAAATTTTGTGAAGAGGAAGTTAATAAAACACCAACAAACTTTAACAAAATGGAAGATCCCCCCCCCCCCCCCCCAGAAGGAACTTATCTGCTCAGCAAATAAAAGCATAAACTGACCCTTGATCATCAAAAGCCTCAGAGGAGCACTCTGTTCAGCGGCAGTAAAACCCTGAAGGGTTTCACACCCAGTCCTGTCTTGTAGTCAGCTCAGCTCGAGTTGCTTGACAGTTTAGGTGCAAAGAAGGTACCCTGAAGTTTTGGAAGCTGGACAGCTGTTATATTCTTGGCAAGATATAACCCATATATCTAAGGCTACTGCATCTGTGATCAATAAGTTCATCATCATAGTCTTTGTATTTTAATTAATATAGACTTGTCTTTACAACTAGGATAATTTTTGAAAGATATGTAATACATGTAGATAGGATGAATGAACCCTGCAAATGTCTTTCAGTGAAACAAATGGAAAACTTCCTTTAAGTTGTGTTAAATATATAATGTTTCATTTTCTTTCAGGAAAACAGATTGGTGGTTTACTTACATAAAGGTATTCATGCAGACCTGCTCAAAACTCAACATTTAGTATCCATCTTTTGAAAAATGACTTCTAAAAACTACTGCTATCATACAACTAGATAACAGCAAACAGTAAATACACTTTTGGGGTGCCAGAGTGGTACTGGTCTGCTGGCCGAAGCATGCTACTGTGAAGGTAGGGAAGGGGATGTTGCAAATGATACATATCAATAAACATACTTGAAAACTGTCTGCTGAGTCTATGCAGGACAATCTTGAACTAGTTTCTGTTATTGTTGTTATGATAGCATTGGAAGGCACTAGGCTAGGAACAAGATGTGTATGATCTTAGGAAGCCATTGGGTGTAGCTCAGCTTTGTGGTTGATTGCTTGGTTGGTGTGTGTAAAGTTTATCTCGGTGTAACAGATGTTGGCCATTATCAAGGGCAACAGTGTACATTTACCATATTTTTTTTCATTAATTCAATAAAGGTGTTAAAGTGTTACCACTTAAGATAAAGGCAAAGATACATTTATAAAAAAATGTTAACAAGTTCACATTTACAAACATTACACATCACATACAATCTTTAACTCAATCATCAACCCAACATTACATAAATTGGTCACTTTCCGCTTCCCTTAAACATCACTTCTCCTCCAAAAACAGTATTCTGTGTACTGCTCCAACAATTTCTATTTTTTCTATGTAATTTCCTTCTATGCTTTTCTAAGATCCCACTTCTATTTCTTTTTTTGTGTTACAATCTTCAATAATTCAAATACAGTTGGTTTAGACTTCAATTTCCATCTTCTAGTAATTACTTTTTGGCCACCAGAATTAAACTTAACAAGGCCTTACCATGTCTAGGCAATTCAGATCCTATATCCCAGCTCAAAAAAATAATTTTCTTAGTTACATGCATTTGTTTACCCAATATATCTGACAGAGAACTTTGTAGGGAATTTTTATAATCTGCTAACTCATTACACTCCCAAAACAAATGTTCCCAATTACCTCTTTCTTCCCCCATCACAACTCCAACATTTGAAATCTGCTTGGAAAATAAAAATAATTATGCAAACATTTCCAAGCAAAAATTCTAATTTTTCTACACTTTGTTACATATGTGGGAGTTGTACACTGTATTCCCTTTGTTTCCTTGTGAACTGCTTATCTAATTTCTCTTACAAAACATTACTAACCTCCTCTTTTGATTCCTATAGATACCATGCAATATTTTACATACCCTACTAATTATCCCATTTTTAACCACAGCTTCTGTTCTAGATTCATCTAACAAATCTACCAGAGCAGGTATTTCAACCAGGATTCCCCTAGCCTTTTCTCTTTGTCTCTACTCGGACATCAATCCCTGACAGGGAAGGCAATCTCTAGCCTGCAGTCCAAACGTCTTCTTGGCCTCTTCCCATTCTATTACCTTTCCCTGTCTAGTTATTTGCTCCTCATACCTTGGATCCTTTGCCAGTTTCTCAAGTAAATTCCAGGCCCCTCTTGCTTATTCTCTGTACCACCAATTGCGTTCATCCCTATCATCAGAATCTATTTTCCCCATTCTCATTTTGGCTTAGTTCCTAGAATACTTTCTTCTACTTTATGGATTTAATAATCTGCATGGCTGTTATTCTCCTTAAGGATCTGGATCCAAAATCCCACTCTCTCCTTCTTTCTTGAATCCCACCCACCTCCTCACCCCCCCACTTTATCATCATCTCTTTCCCCTTTGCATTAATGTTGATTATGTTATGTATATGTCTTAACAGTGCACCTCTAAAATATTCCTTCAAATCAGGTAACCCTAAACCAAATTGTTTTGTAGGAAGGCTCAACACATCTCCCTTTATCCCTGACCTCTTCCTCTCACAGATAAAATCCTTCAACTCTTCAGTAATTACTGCCTACAACTTCTCATCTGGTCGATAAAAATATGCCTGACCTACATATAAAACTAAAGAAAATAAAAATATTGTCAGTACTTGTATCTTGTTATCTACATCCATAAACAAATGCTTCTCAGTTTTGTATCATCTTTTGTTTAGTCTCTACTCACATATCCTTAGCTGCCATAACAGAAGCCTTTTTAATCCATACTCTTAAATACTTCATTTTTACCCTGTCCCCATAAATTTGGGTATTGGTAAACAAATTCATGTGCAGGTACAGAGTTTACAGCTACAGCCTTGGTTTTGTCTTCATTAATTTTATATCCTGAAAAAAACTCAAAACTGTCTCAGAATGTTCCACAACAGTGAGATGCCCTTTTCTAGTTTTATGTGGTAAAAAATAATATCATCAGGTAATAAAGCCAAATTTTCTTGATTAACTTGAATATATCCTAGAATTTTTGAGATGAGTCCCTTATTCTCTTTGCCAATGGCTCCAAAATACAACACAAATAAAAAGGGAAAGTGGATACCCCTGCTTGCTTCCTATGTTCAGACAACTTTTCAGAGAAGAACCCTCCCACTTTAATTTTTGTCTGCAATCCCTTATATATCCTCCTAATTAAAGGAATTATTGTATGACGGAATGCAAATGTTTCCCTTGTCCTACTCAAAATCCCAATTTACTCTGCTGAATGTTTTCTCTGCATCAAGACCCACCAACAATAGCAATATTTTCTTACATTCTGCTTCCCTTTGGATCATTACTGTTCTACTAATGATGTTATACGTTTGTCTTTCTTCCACAAACCCACACTGATCTATATCTACCAGTTCTGACAACACCTTTGCCATGCTTCTGGGTATTATAAACATAAACACTTTATAATTATTGTTTAAAATTGAAATGGGCCTATATGAAACTGGGTCTGATGCGTCTTTTCAGTCTTTAGATATTACAACCACCACAGCTTTCTTCCAGGATGTTGGTGCTCCCCCTTCCTTTTAAAATGCTGTAAAACAAAACTCTCCAGTTCTTTATCACGTTATTCCCTCCTAGCTTTTAAACTTCCAAAGAAATACCATCTATACCTGGAAACTTTCCTGCAGACTGAATATATGTCAACTTTTTATCTCATCTTCTCCTATCTTAACTGTTAGTTGTTGAGCTTCATCTACCTCTAACTTTGGAATACCCAAGTCTTCCTTATTTCTATCTAGTTTTTTTTCTTGATTTTCACATTCCTCTGCTTTATACAAACTTTCATAAAATTTCTGAAATATTTCTAATACCATCATAGAATCGCTGGTTAATTTTCTTGTAACAGACTCGCTATGTTTGGCAACAACCCTTTCTATTTTCTGTTGACTAAGTCAAGCTAAGAGTTTTTGTGTCCTGGAGTTATCATCAGAAAACAGTTGCTTAACAGAAATCTTTCTAAACTCATGTATATTATCCAGATACTCCCTTATGTTCTCTTTTTAACTCTGCAGTTGTGCCTCTTCTTGATATGTGAGATTCTCATTATTCTTACTTTAACCCTAACCTACCCTATTTTTAAATTCCATTTTCATTTCATTTTACTTATAAGTTATAACTTCTGAAGAAATTTATGTCTTCCCCAATAACACTCAAATAATTTCCACCATCCATTCCTTAAATTCCTCTCATTTTAACAGGTAGGGGGAGACACGCCAGCATCTCATTTTTAATTAATTATCCTGCATTTTTATCTTAGTTGTTACTGGTGCATGATCTGAAGTAATAACTACATGTGTGTTGAAGATTTCAATTAAATGCACATGTTCCTGTGAAACAATTTCTGTCTAGTCTAGCCCAGTTATTGTAACTTGGGGAATAATGAGCAAATTCTGTCCAAGTGTCTCCTACTGAATTCACATCTTCCATACAAAATATTTTCATAAATTTCTTCAGAAATGTACCCTCTTGTTATATTTTTCCTACTACGTCACCCAAATATACTTCACTGTTGTAAATTAAATTCCAGTCCCCACCTATATGTAATATTCCCTGCTGAAAGCTCAAAGTAAACTTTATTGTCATTCAGACCCACATACAATGCGAGTTAAACAAAATTCCGTTACTTCGGTTCCAAATGCATATATCACATACAACTACAGAGAATAACAATACCATATAAATATGTGTGTGTGTATATATATGTTGCTGTACTGTTATATGTATACACACATACATACTAAACAAGACTGACATCCGAGATACCTCTATAACACTGGTAGCAGCCTTCGTCAAATATTGCACATGTGAAAAAGCAATTATTGCACAGAGTATACAACATATACTGAATACGTTGTGCTTCAAATAGGGCCTGCAGAGGTGGAAGTGAGGATCCAGTGATCTTTTCTGCTACCTTCACCACCTTCTATAGGGCCTTTCGGTCTGAGGCTTTGCAATTCCAGAACCAGACTGTGAGATTATTAGTCAAGGTGGTTTCAATGGTACCCATTATAGAAAGTTTTGAGGACAAAGGAAGGGAGACTAGCTTTCCTCAGCTTCCACAAGAAGTGCAGGCCAGGCATTGACGTGCTTTCTTCACAATGTGGTTAGTATTGGTTCACCATGCTAAGTGTCAGAAATATACACACCCAGAAATTTGGTGCTACTCACTCTTTCCACCGTTTACCCTTTAATCATTAGTGGGTGATGTCATTCTTTATTCCTTCTGAAGTCCATTACTAACTCCTTAGTTTTATTCATGTTTAGGGCCAGGTGATTAATATCGCACCAGTTAATGAAGTGCTTCACCTCATCTCTGAAGGCAGTCTCATCTCCATTCCTGATAAGACCCACTACAATGGTGACATCTGCAAACTTGATGATCTTGTTCGAATTATCTCTGGCGATGCAATCATGAGTTAGTAAGATAAACAGCAGAGGGCTCAGGACACATCCCTGAGGGATTCCTGTGCTTAGTGTTGATCTCCTTGAGGTATCGTTGCCTACACATACTTTTTGGGGTCTATCAATGAGAAAAGTCCAGGATCCAATTGCATAAGTGGCTGTCGGCGCCCAGATGGACAAGCTTTTCAATCAGGTGTTGAGGGATGACCGTATTAAAGGCAGAGATAAAATCAATGAAAAGCATCCTTATATAACAGTTTTTGTTGTCAGGAAGTGCCAAGGACTCATGAGGAGCAAATGAGATGGCATCTATTGTAGAGCGGCTGGCCCTGTTGGCAAACTGAAGCGGGTCTATCGATGCTGGTAGGTTTGCAGATAAGTGGTCCTTGATCAGCTGCTCAAAGCATTTCATCACCATCTAATTACGTCTCCCAAAATTTTCTTAGTCTCCATAACAACAATTTTAGGCAGAATACAGTAAACTCTCAGTTAACCAGCACCCACAGGGATTAGTAGATGCTGGATAACTGTACTTACTGGTTACTTGAGAGTTACTATTAAAAATAGGCTTGACTAATGCTATACCCTATACTGTTTGGTTTAACTTGTTCTCAGGTTGGGGAGAGAGGGAATTTATTCCTATCTTCCATTTTAAAACTCTAAAAATGTAAGGTATGTTTCTGCCAGGGGGAAAACAAAGTGCAACACATGAAAATTGTACTGTATTTCTTCAATATTTTTTTTGCCGGTTGCTTGAGTTCCAGTTAAATGAGAGTTTACTGTATAAATACATGCCAGCATAATCCTCCTCCCCTGCCAGCAGCCCCTTACTACTACAAATCTACCATTATTATCTTTTTTCCTATTCTATCACTATTGGATCTCTTCCAGGAATTAATGTAAGTACTACCCTTTTCCTTTGTCTCAGATAGTCTGCTGAATATCCATCCTGAAATTCTTTCATCATCATAGTCACATGTTCACTTTTTTCCAAATGTGTCTCCTGCAGCAGTGCTATTTGCAATCTTCATTTCTTAATAGAAATCTTGCCAAATCTCAAAGCTCTTCAAAGTCACTTAATGGCAACACTGCTCTTCAGCAATCACTAAAGCACACACCAAAAGCAATGCCAAGTAATCAGCATTGGTGAGGCAACCTCTACCAAGAGACCAGACACCAATGGAGTACCCCAGGGCTCCATGCCAGGAACACTCCTGTATGGCATCTACTTCTTGGAAGTCAAGGCCAACGTTAAAAGCTTCTGGCTCACCAAGTTTGCAGACTGTAATTTGGGAGCTATTACACATTCTTTCCAAGATAAAAACATCTTGCAAAGTGAGTTTAATGACCACTGCCAAAGCCACTGCCTAAAATTCAATGCCAAAAATGCATTATAATGCCCTTTGGAAAACTGTCAATGCAAGGCAATTACTACATCGATAAAACACCCAATGAGTTGATCCAGCAGACAGCAATCTGGCCTTTTACTAACATGTAGCTAAGGTAATAAGAAAATCATTCTATGTTGTCTAACTTATAGGTACTTTATATGGCATCTAGGTTCACGGAAGTTACAGTACCACTCTACTCAGCCCCTATCCGACTATCATTAAATACAATGCCTCCTGGCATGTATCCAATCAGACACTTGCAACAGTTAGAATGACCACAAAGGTTTCTCATCAGGAGAATTCAAGGCATGAATAACTTGTCCTACACTGATTGCCTAAAGGGTCTGTGTCTGTATTCAGTCTCCTGTAGGCTGCTGAGAAAGGATCTTTGCCTGGCTTACAGAGCTTCCTCAGACTTAAGCCTTGACAGATCTGGTGCACATGCACAAACCAACCAGCACCAGAAACACCAGATCCAGGGATCTGAACTTACTTTTGACATAAACAAACTGTGCTGGATAGACAGATATGTATTCTAAAAGATTCCTGCACTACAGAGTAGGATCCCCATCCATGTAAAACAAAGTTTAACTTTGACACTACTCAAACCAAACCTTTTCAATAGGATGGGAAATCATAACTCTATGCCAAGGGTGGCCCTCTATGTTCTTTATGGACAGAAACCATCAATAAGAAAATTATTATCCTAACTGACCCCCCCCCCCCCAACAAACTATTAGCTACCTGCCTACTAACATACCAAGATGTAAGATACATGGGACTCTAAATGGTTTGAGGTCCAGGGCTAGGCATGCAAGGGCCCTAGTGGTTGTTAGCCTAGTAACAACCTATGAATATAATTCAGTACTCTTACCTTTTTGTATGTACATGTGAGGCCATTCACATTCCAAAACAATATTGACAGTACAACCATTATGATAAGTTATTAATCCCACCTATTAAATATGACAGCTTTTTTAAATAACTATTTCCAGCTGTTGTGTTAGATCCATCCACTAATGTTTGGCAGGTTGATCCTTTATGTAATTT
This sequence comes from Protopterus annectens, assembly GCF_019279795.1. NCBI lineage: Eukaryota > Metazoa > Chordata > Ceratodontiformes > Protopteridae > Protopterus > Protopterus annectens. The sequence continues at coordinate 1,019,519,639 of NC_056725.1, forward strand.
CTTGTCATCTCCATTTGCCCCATGTCACATTTTACAAGATTTTTGTTTTTTTAATGAAAGCCCTCAAACAAAAAAACAAACACAACCCCATAACAGCCCCACAACCTATTAACTTAAAAAACAACCAATCAAAACTATGTACATCTTAAAATGATGAAGTTTAACCCTTCTAATAGGAAGAACTCTCTCAAATTGACAGCTGCACTTACAGACATTAACTAACCTAAAATCATGGTTATCCATGTTAAGACGCATATTACAGCCTATGCTCTTACTTGCATTAACTACTGTCAGTTCATGTCTTACCTTTATTCTCCTCCCAGATGTGAAAATTAGATTACATGCTTTCAAAAAACATAAAAGTTAATGTCCTCACAGAAACACAAAGTACAGTTGTGTACACTTACCATAAATGTAGATGTTCGAGTGTATTCACTGTTGCAGTCATCACATTTGGGTTACCCCTGCCAGGGTAGCCCTCAGCCAGCCTGAATACCAGAGACATAATATTTCTGTGTTGGCTGCTATCGCTTGAGGACAGATGTCAGGTCGCCAGTAGTATAAAGTAAGGCAGCCAACGCCATTACATCAGTTTTTCTTGCCCTAACCTGTCAGGAGCCCCCAAGGTAGGAGGCCACTTTTTGGTGGAAGAACCCCACCAGTGGAAAATAAATACCAATATATCCCTTGTAAGGAAAGGAGAACAGCAAGGAAGAATGGTAATAAAAGGAGTAAGAGAATAAATGGGGATGGAGGGAGGGAAATCAGGACTGCAACAGTGAATACACTCTAACATCCACATTTATAGTAAGTGTACACTACTGTACTATGTTCTTTGTGTTTCACTATTGCAGTCATCACATTTGGGTAGATTCCCAAAGCCGAGGAAAAGGGTGGGGCAAGGAAACTATGGGCTGGCTAGGATGCCCTGCAAGACTGCAGAGGCAAACCCTGCCCTGGATTTGGAGAAGAATGGCAGGTGGTAATGTCTGGTAAAAGTGTGAACAGATGTCCAGTTGGCAGCCCCCAGGATGCCCTGGTGGGTACTCCTCCGAGGAACGCTGCTGAGGTGGAGGCTGCTCTGGTGGAGTGTGTTCTGACCCCCTGGGGGAGGCTTTCCATGTTGTTTGTAGCAGAAATGGATGCAGTGTGCTATCCATTTGGAAATGGTTTGCTTGGAGATGGCTTCGCCTTCTGACCCTGTAGCAAAGCTAACCAGCAATTGATCCGACTTTCTGAAGGATTTAGTCCTGTCCAGATAGAATCTGAGCTCTGTGCATATCTGGAGAGTGAATAATCTTTTCCCCCTTGTTCTGGGGATTAGGAAAGAAGGTGGGCAAATGAATGATTGGTTGAGAGTCACACTGGACACCACCTTGAGCATGAAGGATGGGTTAGTTCTGAAAGATACCCTGTCTGCATGGAAGATGATGAAGGGTTCCACAGCCATCAGTGCTTGCAGCTCAGAGACTCTTCTAGCTGAAGTGATGGCCAGAAGGAATGCTGTCTTTCAGGAGAGAAATTTTAACTCTGCAGAAGAAGATGGTTCAAAAGGGGGCAGGGTGAGCTTTTAGAAGACAAAGTTAAGGTCCCAAGCTGGTGTTGGTGCCTTTCTGGGGGGCCTCAGGTTGCTAGCCTCAATGAGGAACTGTCTGATCAAAGGGTGCGAGAAAATGGGCTGTTTAGTGGGAAAGTGAGCAGAAATAGCAGAGGCATGAATTTTTATAGAGGAGAAAGAGGGCACAGTGTAATAGGTCAGCTAAGTAATCCAGGATGAGAGGAATGGAGGGCTGTACCATACTGGCTCCCTTAGCCTGGATCCAGGTGCAGAACCTTTTCCATTTATCTGCACAAGACTTTCTGGTGCTAGGACATCTGGCCTTACGGATAACATCCAGAACCTGTTTACTGAGGATGGCAGACTGGTTTGGGGTTAGGGAATAAGCCAAGCTGCCAGATTGAGTGTCTGCAATTGGGGATGCATGAATTCCCCTTCCCTCTGGGTCAGGAGATTTGGAATTTGAGGAAGATGCCATGGAGGCAGCGGGGACAGGCTGCGTAGCAAGTGGTACCAATGTTGTTGGGGCCAGTCTGGAGCTATAAGAATGGTCCTTGGTTTTTCTTCACTTATTTTGAGCAGTACCCTGGGGATGAGAGGTAGGGGAGGAAGGCATAGACTGATAGAGTGACCCAAGGGAAGGACAGGGCTTCCACTTTCCAAGTCATGCAGTGATACTCCCTGGTGCAGAATTTGCTGAGCTGATGGTTGGTGTGGGAGGCAAAGAGGTCGGCCTTCGGGGTTCCCCATTTCTGAGTTATTAGGGTGAAGGTACTTCTGTTGAGCTGCCACTCATGTGGATCCAGAAGATTTCTGCTTAATTGGTCTGACAGAGAGTTGAGAGAGCCTGGTATGTATTGTGTTAACAGGTGTAGTTGCATGGAAGAGGCTGTGAGCCAAAGGGTCATGGTCAGCCTGCATAGAGGGTAGGAGAGAGTGCTTCCCTGGCTGTTGATGTACCACATCACAGTGGTGTTGTCCGTTTTGATCAGGAGAACCCCTGGAGAGAGAAGGGGTTTGAAAGTTATCAAGGAAAATTTGTTTCTCTGGTGTAAGGTATGCCATCTTGGATGCTGTATCCAGACTTGTTCCCAGGAAGATTATCCTTTGGGTGGGCACCTTTTTGGATTTCTTTTCGTTGAATGTGTACCCTAGGGAGGTTAGTAGGGTCTTTACAAAGGCATCTTTTCCTGGTTGTCTGCCTGAATAAGGCAGTTGTCCAAGTATGGGTAAATCTGGATATTTCTTTGTCTGCAAAAGGCAATGGCCGGAGCCAGACATTTTGTGAAAACTCTGGGAGCAGTAGATAAGCCAAAGGGAAGCACTGAGAACTGAAAGTGTTGAGATCCTGCCCTGAAGCGGAGATATTTCCTGCAGGACTCCCTGACAGGAATGTGGAGATAGGCCTCTTTTAGATCTAGGGTGGCTAGCCAAGCGTCCTTGGAAAGCATGGGTAGCAGCTGCTGAAGGGTGAGCATTTTGAATTTTGGGATCACCAGGAAGGTGTTTAGAATGGATAGATTGAGGATGGGATGCCAGATGTCCTCTTTTCTGGGCACCAGAAAAAGTCTGGAGTAGAAGCCTTGGCTTATCTGTTCTGCAGAATGTGCTCTACTGCCCTCATAGAGAGCAGGGAAATTATTTGCTTTTGAGCCTCTGCTCACTGATTTGGTGGTAGATCTGGGAACCCTTTTGGGGTTAGAAGGGTTGGAAGGAACATTTGTATCCCTGAGACACAATGTTCAGAACCCATTGGTCCTTGGTAATGGTGGCCCAGGTGCTTGAGTGAAAGGAGAGTTTTCCTCCCAGGGGTATGTGAAGGTGGGCAGAGGGGGGTGGTGGAGGTGGTGAGTCATTGTGAGTTACTTCCATAAGGGGGTGGCTTAGAACTCCCTGGTTTTGAAGTGGAGGTAGTCCACTGCTTAGATCTCTGCATTCCCTGGGCCTGCTGTCTGGGGAATCTGTTTCCTCTGGGTCTAGGCTGGGCTGGTTTACTCGGAGCAGAAGAGGCCAGTGCTTGGAGGGACAATGCCTAATGAACCTAGGGGGCTGGACCTGTAAGAAATCCTTAACTGTTTGCATAAATTTTGCTTTGTCATCTTTTTTAAGACCTCTTCTGGCTTAGTTCCAAATTAGTTATCTTTGTGCAAGGGGGCATCCAATAATTTAGATTTGACGTGGTCTGGCAGGGGTTGTTCCTTAATCCATGTCTTCTAATGACAGAACCACTGACTGCTGCCCTGCAAGAAGCTTCTAGGGCATCAAAACCACAGTACAAAGTGTGCTTAGTTACTTGGCTTGCAGAATGCATTAAGTCTTGTAAATCTTTAGATTCTGCTCAAGCAGGAAAGGAAGACATTTTTTTTGTTTAAGGAGTTCCAAGGTATGAAATTTCAGCATATGGAACTGACAGCTTAGTGTCCTGATAGCAAGAGTAGCTGAGGTGTATACTTTTTTACCCCGTCTGTCCAATGCTCGGGAATCCCTGTCTGAGGGGGTGGGATTCTTAGCAGAGGTTGCTTTAATCCCTTTTGGCCCTTGAGAAATGACCTCAGGATCCACTGTTGGATTTTTAAAAAGATATTTGTGTGAATCAGGGACTCTATAGTACCTGTCTGGTTTTCTGGGAGCAGGAAGTAGGGCATCAGGAGTCAAGCTGGATTCATGGAAAACATCCTCCACACATCCAGGACTGAGGGGATGGCCAAGAGTCTGTGCTGTGGAAGATCTAGGAATTCCCTTAGTCTCTTTTTAGACTAATGGTAGTCCTGACTCTCCCATTGGAAATGCTCCCTTATAGTATGCAGGGTTTCCCCAAAGGAAAAATCCTCTGGGGGAGAGGCAGAAGGAATGGAGTCCTCTGCATCAGAGTCCTCATAAGTGAAGAAGGGTTGCATGTCTTCATAGTCAGATGCATCAGATTTATCTGACTCTTGTTCAGATAAAACTACAGGAGACAGATCTCTTTTCCTTTTGGAGGGGGTAGTTTGGCTTCCCCTGATAAACATGATAAGGTCTTCCACCATTTTAAGCATATGAGACTGAAGCAAGGTAGCAGGTGCCTAAGAGAGGGTCGTCAGTTTCCTGGGTGTGGTTCGAACCCTGGGCCTAAGAAACTTGGTTGTTTCTGAAAGAATGGCAGTTGCAAAAGAAGACATCGGTTTGTGTCGAGATTTGGTAGTGTGAAGGACTTCCTCGGAAGCCGGTGCCTGCTCAGTGGCTCCGGACTCATCCAAGGTAGAGACAACTGCAGGATCCTGAGTCGAAGAACAGTTTTGTGGCATACCAGACTCCGAAAGGGTCTCAGTAGCGGCCTGTGAATCAACTGAAGCGGGCATCAGGGGCTGCAAAAGCACCTCACCGAGTACCAGAGGATTGATGACTAACTTTACGTAAGTGTCGTCAGTAGATTTGGACCTGTGCGGTCTGTCTCTGTCTTTATCTTTATGTTTTTTCTGAAGATCTGTTGTCAGATGGCTTACCGAAGCCATAACGGAATTCAAGGACTGTAAACGAAAATTTCTGGCTACAATAAGGGCCCGACGAAGGATAGCTCTAGCGTTGAACAAAGCACATAAGCGATATCAGGGGACGTCGTGGTCTGAGCCTAAACAAGTGACGCAGTAAGAGTGGAAGTTTTGGTGTGGTACTTGCTTTCCACAGGCAAGACAATTATTAACTTTTTCTGACATCGGTTAGTGCAAGAAAAAAGGGATCCCCAATGGTGTACTTAGCTTTAGAAGACTTCAACTTCAATTCAGTAGACGAAAACTCAGGTAGCAGCCGACTGGCACTCGTGCGAACTGCTTCTGCTTCGGGCTCCACAGCAAGAGAGACTGATGTAATGGCATCGGCTGCCTTACTTTATACTACTGACGACCTGATGTCAGTCATCAAGCGACAGCAACCAACGCAGAAATACTAAGTCTCTAGTATTCAGGCCGGTCAAGGGCTACTCTGGCAGGGATAACTCAAATGTGATGACTGCAACAGTGAAACACGAAGAACATCTGCCCTCCACTGCAGACTTCTCAACTCATACTGACCATTTATTTGCTAAAGGAAAATTTTTCATTGCATTCAGTGTTCTCTTATTTACTTGCTTCCACAAAAAAAATTATTAGATCAAGGCAAGGTCTTTAATCTAGACATTCACCTATGAAAAACAGAAAACATATTAACCCTACATATATTATAATCTGTGCACTTTTACACCCCACCCCACCCCCCACCTTGACAACCCAAGTCTACAGCATATTAACTTAAAATGTACTTTTCTCTAGCTTTTTTTCTTTTTACTTGTGCTACCTACATTTTTAAAACTAAAAAGGAAGAAAATGCTTGTTTACTTTAATATCTTTACCTCAAACCATAACTGAAAATGCTTTACTATATAACATGCAATACAGATCATGAAATATTTTATAAAAAAAATACTGTTAAAAACAAAAAATGTTTTACTTATATTTACTTTTTTTTCCTTTTCCCTTAGTGTCCTTCCAAACATTAATGACATGAAGTGCAGTATACAAGTTTCAGTCCCCAAGTTTATCAAAATCAACAAAAATCCAATCTTTCCACTTTTTCTTGTAAAGGCTTCTTTCTAAAATGCAAGTGATACTTTATAATCTAACATTTATTCACCAATTTCAGTATTGCGGGTCTTCCTTCTGTTAATCTCCATCTTCTAACCATGACTCGGTTTCAAGTCCACTGTACTTCTCATTCTTCTACTCAACTCCTGTACTTTTTTCTCTCTCTACTTCAAGCATTTCTTTTGGAACACTGGGAAAAGATATAATGGCAAAGTCTCTCTATGAGCTTTATTATCAGAAGAATGGCAAGCAGAGACCCTATTTTGATGGCTCACTTTTTATTGGACAGACTTTGTTGTTTCCTACTGCAGCTTTAATTTCACACCTGCCTCTCAACATTCCCAGAGTGCTGGGACAAATGTGTTTATCTTCTACCTGGAGTACAGTGAATAATAATTTTCCACACTCTACTGTCTCCAGTTTTTAATAGTTTGCCCTTCTGTAACAGTTTTGTCAGGATCAACATTTTTTCTGCTAGTATGATTGAATCTTAACTATTATAGGTCTTTGCTGCTTTTTCAAGGCCAGGTTTGGAGCATACGCATGATGTGCCCTTTCACTTAACAAATCCTTCTGTGGAATATCAGTCCAGTTTCTTATTTGTGCTTTCATAAAATTAATACAATCTGTTCCTTCCAGTTTCTCTGGTACAGCAGAAAATCTCGGCTTTTCTCTGTGTGCTCTGTCCTGTAACTCTACCATTTTTTGAAACTTCTCTTCTTGAACATTCTCATACTCGGCAGCCTTTTCTTCATTTCAATTTCTTTTTTTTTTTTTTTTTTTGAAGGTTTATCAATTCATCTGAAAAGCTGTTTAATGTTTCTTCCATTTTCAACCTTTTGATATTTGAAGTGATATAGTCTTTCAATGTTTCATTTATTTTAATCAATTCTCAACATATTTTATTTATTTTTCCTCTAGTGTACTGGAAGTCATGTCTTTCACCAAAGCTGGAGCTTGAGCTGCTTTTTGCAGAACAGTTGCAGGATTCTTCTCATTCACTGTTTTCTCTTCATCCTTTCTAGTTGATTTTCTTTCAGACTATCTACGCTTCTTTTATGGCATACATGTGGTATACTTACTAGCCAGTAACTGAAATTACTAAACCTGGCAGAGTTAACTTGCCACTATATCTTTCACCTTCTTTGTTCACACTAGGACAGCACAAATTAAACTGCTGATCAGTGTACAGTCATCTTGGAAGTCATGGATGTCATTAGATTTTGTCAATATTATGTGTTTAGTTATATTGGAGTTTAAATATTTTTCTTTTGATATTTTGCAGTTTAGATTTTAAGTATAATGATAGACGGACAGAAGATATGCTCACAGGAAATATTTTTTTCTGGCTGCTTTCACAAGAAAACGTTACCCTGTTCACTTCACTTATTTTATTTCTCAGCTTCTTCCAAAACTCAGAAATAATTAACTCGTGTGTGTCTCAGAAATAAACACATTTACTTTCTGGACCCAGTTTATAAATTCTAAGAAAAATAATTCAAAGTAAAATAAATCAAACATGAATACAATACAAGTATAGACACTAACGATCAAGAAAAACAAAAAGAACAAATGAAAGAAATACAGAACAATCATTTCTAGCAGCTCTTGCAAACAAAAAAAAAAAGGATTCTCCAAATGAGTGGCCACTAAGAACAGTTCTCAACATTTCTATACATCACAGGGATATTAGCTTCTGTATTCTCAAAACCTTCATTAGGAGAAGGGGTTGGGAGCACTGTATTCTCACTTGCTCTAATGATCACAGATTCAATACATGCAACTGAATATACTGAAGATGTGCACAGAGTCTTAGTAGACAGGTGAGTGGCACTCAAGGGGGATACGTTAAAAGCAGAAAGAACACTACCAGCCTGCAACTGCCCCATGACATCAGACCATACTCCCCCCAAGCATGCTATACCACTCCTATGTCTACAGATCCCACTATACTTACAACATGTACCTAAAGCTAAACGCCTGAAAAATCCTGGTATTGGTCACCCAGCAGACCCTTATCTACCACAGATACTTAGACTACAAGGCCAAGATAAATCCAAAGAGAAAAAAAATATATCTTTTACCCCATGTAGTACCAAGTTACTGAGAGATGGACACCTCCTGGGACTGTGTCAGCTGCACCCAGGTTCCACATGATCAGTCAGGTAAGGAACTGCCTAAATCCAAGAATTCATATATCCCTAAAGGTGGAAGTCAGAGGTTGACCTACTATAGACATAAAGTGGTTTGCCAAAGAAGGAAAGTAGCTGAGATATTGAGTCCTTACTAGCTGAGGACATGCTCACAACACAAGGGGGCCATAACACAGTTTCAGAAATCAACTTTCAGGATGAAAGTATGACCAGAGTTACATTTCTTTGGACATCTACTGGCATTTAAGCAATGATGTGGGACTACACAAAGGTTCATTACACCAATCAGCGAACTCTCCACTTCCAACCAATAGCATTCTCCTGGTAGTAAGGGATGTCACGAGTTTCTTTCAAAGACATCAAGTATTAGTTATTATAAACAGCTGGCACTTAAAGGAGTGGTGGCTGATCTGATGACTGGTTAGACGCAACCCAAGACTATTGCCAAAGTACCACCAAAAATCCAAAGAAATGGAAGGAATGTGATGGTCACAGATTCCTGGAGACAAGACTACTTCAGAAGATGTCATGACTTTTCCAAGTACAAGCCACAATGCTACAGCAAGTCTTGACTCATTATTTGTCAGCCAATTTACAACAATACCAAGGTTTCTCTACTTCAGACCTTCAGTAAGAGAAATTTCTACAATGTAAGTGAAAAACAAGCTCTTAAATGTATTGCAGGCTCAGGGACTAAGAGCACTCTCATTAGGCAGATATAATGACACCATATAGTTTTCTAATCATATCAACCAATTGGTTAGTGATGTTACAGAACTACTGATTGTAAAAAAAAATAAAATAAAAAATAAAAAGATTTATAAAGTCAAGGAAATGAAGAAGTCATTATTTGTTAGTTACATTATATCTAAACTTGAGTATGGAATAACAATATTGAAACTTTATCAAAAAAAAGGATGACTAAACTGGAAAGAGTACAGAGGAAATATACCATGGTCATCCACAGATGTGAAAATTTAAGTTATTATGAATAACTAAAAGATCTGAACCTGTACAGCGCCTCATACAGATATTTAGGCAGATACCTTATTCAGGTATAGAGGGCATTTAGAGAACACAAAACATTCCCAGAGGTAGTTATCAAAAAGTAGAAGAGAATCAAACAACCTATATAGAAGATTTTATAGGAATGAGAAGTAAACCAAACACAATCACACAAAAACATACTCGGAGGCTCTAAATAAAGATCTGCCGAAGCAGCAGAGACCTCCAAAGCAGACACCAAAGCAACCGCTACCCTAAAACAAAACACGTGCAACACATATCTCACAAAGCCAGTGTGCCGAACAGTCACAGCCCTTAAGACTAAACAACACACCTGATACACTTGTAATAGGTGACTCTATCGTCAGGCACACTGACGTCCCGCTCACCAGGCTGAACAAGGAGAGGGTCACGGTGAGCAGCCTGTCGTGCGCTAGGATCCGCCACATAACACAAGCACTCAGGTCACTCCAAGGCAAGTACAAATATGACTCAGTCATTGTCCATGCTGGTGTGAATGACCTGAGATGTACCTCCCTGGACTACATGAAAAGAGACATAGAGGAGCTCTCTGAGCATGTAGCCCAGGCCGGTATGACCCTGACCTTGAGTAGCATCTTACCCTCACCAAGAATGATGCCACAATATGAAGACAAGATGATCAATTTCAACAATTGGCTTAAGTAATGGTGTCATTCAAAGGGGATCCAATGCCTGTCAGCTTGGGATGATATGCTGGACAAGCCATGATGTTTCACTAGGGACGGCTTGCACCCGTCACCCCTGGGCTTTCGGATATTGGCAAAGGCTCTTGCTACCCCCATAGTGCCTTTTTTAGGCAAGGCTCAAAAGACAAACCCACCTCCATAGGTATCACAAGGGATAAGAAACTAAGAGTAATGCTACTCAACGCCAGAAGTCTAAACCTCAAGATGCATGAACTCGAAAATCTCCTTAGCATGGAGAACATCGATATCTGTGCAGCAACAGAAACCTGATTCAGGGCTCCTGAGAGCACCCCAGCACTATCAGGTTATACCTCATACCATGCTTTTCGGCCCCAAAACTTGGACCGAACCACAAAAGGAGGGGGAGTATCGATATTCTTCAAAGATACCCACACCTCCAGGTTGGTGGCAAAGCACGAAGCATCAGAGACTATCCATGTGCAACTAACAGTGGGTAAAACTGCCTTCCAGTTTATAGCCTGCTACAGACCACCCTCCCAAACCCAGGAATCTCACTCGGCCTTCCTGAGAACACTGGAAAATATGAAGGTCTCTCCAAACACCATTATATTGGGCGACTTCAACTATCCAAACATAGACTGGGAGCATTACTCTAGTTCCAACACCCTAGCCCAAAGGTTCCTAGAATTTATAAACTCAAATGCTATGGAACAACTTGTTACCACTCCCACAAGAGGGGAAAACATACTGGATCTGATCATCACCAACATGGGGACTCTATGCTCCAGACCAGAAGTGTATCCCTCACTGGTAAGATCAGACCATAAACTAATCTCACTGGATATTCACATCCCGACCCCACCCTCTGCCCAGAAAACCACAGTGAAAAACTTCTCTAAAGCAAATTTTACACTCCTCAAAACTGAGGTGGAATCCTTCAAAGACCCCGGGCCTGTGGAAAATACGGTCCAGACCGCAGACTCCTTTATAAACCCATTCTATGAACACCTTCAGGAATGTATGGATCATGCGATCCCAAATAAAACCAAGACCCAATCCTCCAAAGGCAGACGTCCTGTCTGGTGGACCCCAGCCATAAACAAACTATACAATAGAAGGAGGAAGCTACTAAATGATAGAGCAAAATCCCAAAAAGGGAAGGCATCACTGATCAGTATTAGCAAAAAACTACGGGCACACATAAAATTGTCTAAGGCCAGCTTAGACAGAAAAATTGCACAGGACACTAAGGATAATCACAAGGCTTTCTTTAGTTATGTTAGGAACCTGGGTGGTAATTCCCAGATATGCTCAGAATTAGTCCAAAATGACAAAAAATACACCGAACCCACAGACATTGCCAACATCCTAGCTGACGGCTTCAGCGCAAACTTCTCCCTCCCACCAAAAGGGCAAATATCTATCCCAGCAGAGTGCTACCCCTGACATCTCAGATGCTCAGGTAAGAGCCGCCTCTCCAAAGCAAAAACACAGCATCAATGGGACCAGACGGTGTCCCGGCTGCGCCCTACATGAACTCCAAGAAGAGCTAAACCCAAACATAAAACTACTGTTCAATCTCAGCCTTACTACAGGATATGTGCCCAAAGAGTGGCATACAGCAACAGTGGTCCCTCTCCATAAAGGTGGTGCCTCAACGGATCCTGGAAACTATCGCCCCATAAGCCTGACTAGCTTGGTTTGCAAAGCTATGGAAAGGATCATCATGGACCTCATAAATAAAGATATTGGGGACCTACAAACACTGGATCCTACCCAGTTCGGCTTTGTTAAGGGCAGATCCTGCCTCTTAAACCTGGTTGATTTCTTTGAAACAGTCACCAAGGCCATTGACGAGGTGAAGGTGGTCCACACAGCCTACCTGGACCTCACAAAAGCCTTTGATACAATACCCCACTCGGGCATTATAGATAAGCTCACCAGCTTAAATATAAACCCCTATGTCACTAGATGGATTGCAAACTGGCTCAAGGACAGAACCCACATGGTTAGAATTGCTGGAGCCATGTCAGACTCCAAACCAGTTACAAGTGGTGTCCCACAAGGCTCAGTCCTGGGACCTCTCTTGTTCGGTATATATTTCTCGGACGTACAGGCCAACACGGAAGGACTGTGGCTGACCAAGTTCGCAGATGACTGCAAACTGGGCGCCATAATCGACTCTCCAGCTGACACAAGCATCCTCCAAAAGGGCCTCTTAGAAACAGACAACTGGTGCCAGAGCCATGGCCTCAAGCTAAATGCCAAAAAGTGTATAGTCATTCCCTTTGGCAAAACAAAGTGCCACAAATTACCACATAGGTGGTAATCCATTAAGTACAGAAGAAGTAATTAGGGACCTGGGGACCCAAGTTGATAGCAATCTCTCATTTGACAACCACGTGGCCAAAGTGGTTAGAAAAACATTTTATATAGCCCACCTAATCATGAAGGGATTCACATCTAGATCAGGGACGCCATCGTGCCTCTTTACTCATCCCTCATCAGGCCCATAATTGAGTACAATGCCCCTTTGGGATGTACCTTACCAGACACCTGCAGCAACTGGAAAGACCCCAAAAGTACCTCACCAAGAGGATCAAAGGGCTCAAACAGATGCCATATGCTGCCCGGTTAAAGAAACTCCAGCTCTACTCAGTGGCATACCGCCTGTTCAGAGGCGATCTGTGCCTGACGATAAAGCCATGTCCAACCCGGAATTAATGGACATGCTGCACCTCAGAAAATCCAAATCCCATCGAGCTACACGCTCGAGAGACTTGAACCTCAGCACTGAAATAAATAAGACATGCTGGAGGGACAGATTCATAACCCAGAGGCTCCCTTCACTCTGGAATAAAATCCCAGTCCAGGTTAGGCAGAGTCCCTCATTGACTCTCTTCAAGAGGAATCTTGATGAGTGGATGGGAGATCGTAGGTTTACCCCGGGTATCACTTCTGTGTCACTGTTAGACAGAGACACAGTATATTAACCTCGAAAAAGGGCATAGCAAAATAAATTTAAAATGGGTGGCGAAAGCCAAACACATTCTGGCTAGGCTTATAAATGCCCTAGGGCAGATAGCCTAGTATGAACCTATGAACCTATATACTAACTGGTTTTCTGAGACAGCAGCTGATGCATGGAATAGACTACCAAACTACATTAAAGCAAGCACTAGTTTAGATGCTTTTAAGAACAGCCTGGACACTGATTATGGAAACACCTGTTTTAGCATATTGGCAGGCTAGAATGGTATTAATGCCCTTGCTTGAAATATCTGCATGTATGTATATATCTGGGCTTAGAGTGAGTGCACGCAACTGCTGAAAACAAGTTACAATTGCAATTACCACAGTCCAATTCAGTGGCACAGAAATATAAAGCCCTGACAACAACCTAGATGACTTGAGTTGAATGGTGATGCTTCCATTGAAGAAGCTGTTCAGTGAAGTGTGAGAAAGAGAGGCAGACATTGGCTTGACCATCCTGGCTGGTGCTGGAGTGGTCATCCACTCAGCTGCCTGCTACCAGTAGGCAGAAACCTGTAGGTGACCAGGTACACCCAAGAATCAGGAATATAGGCTTGGCATTCCCAAGTTGGGGACAGTAGGTGTGTGTGTGCGTGTGTATACAAACACATGCATATATGGGGAGCAAAGGCAGCCCTTACAGTGATGCAAGTACCCATATCAGCCACAGGGGTGTAGCAAAAAGCTCATAAACCCCATAGCTTGCATCTGGAATAATGTGGGCTGATGAGAGTAGTTAAGTGCTACGCAGTTTTCTTCAGGCTAGAGGACAAATAAGGCCTGCTCTGATCCACAGACATCCCCAGTCGGGGGGGGGGGCAGAGCATCAGGCTACTACAACAAAAGCACCCTTTCCTTGGCAGCAGAAAGTTAATGAAATATAGGCAGGGGCACAAGATCCAATAATGCTGTCTTGATTATGACCCCTTCTGGTTGGTTCTCATTCAGTGGAGGGAGAGCTACCTACATTGAAATGGGCTCAATACCCACTGCAGGTAGGAAAACAACTGAGAAAAAAAAATTGAACACCACAAAATGAACTTAATACAAGATCCAGCAAACACAGTCCCTAGGTCATAATTTTACAATCAATGATGCCAGCAAATATTAAAATTATTCACAGCTCTACCCTCAAAACTCTGCTGCTACTGCTAGTTCTTTGAAAATGTTCTTGAAAGAGGTTACATTTTCAGAGAAACTGAGACTTAAAGGTCAACCCTATGGATGTTCAAACTTTACTTAACTAGTGTACCATGTTCTGGCCTACTATACCATGTCAAATGTACACACACCTGCTTTACATAATGCAATTTTAATCCAAAATCCCACCTCTCTCCCTGCCCATACAAAATGTGAGCTTTGAACCTCTTCCTCCACTGGATTCCTAAACTCAAAGCAAATAATTACTGATAATTTTATCACCTCTAGATCTTAACTACGGAATACAAATGCAGAAAGTTTAACTTGTTTATTACAAATGGCTTAAAATTTCCAAAAGATTAAAACACAACAAAGTTTCATGAGTGAAGACAGGTGCTTCCCTCAGTACCATAAGCACATATGGAGAGTCTGACCATCACCTCAAGAGTATATTTACTGTGAGCTACAAATTGAGCATCACAGTCCAAAGCAGCAATAATCCATAAGTGGGTGGCCTTTACAATAGGAACTATGGTCAAGTGTGATAATTAAGCAAGCAGTCAGTCTTCAACACCACTTGAATTACTAATCACAGTTGACTCTTTGGCCCAAAAGTCAAACAATAGGTTATTAAAACACTCTCCACAGGAAGCAGTGGTTCTCTGAATGAAAGCTCGTTTATGTATTACAATATGCAAATATACATGTCAGCAATTTACTAGTGGGCAAAAGAGTTTACCTAACTTCAGTCAACTCACCCTATGATGAGTTTTGTTTTATCAATTATTTTACAATGAGAAGCATACACAGAAAATGCAAAAAAAGGACAATGTTTTTTTCTCATGGTACAAGCTGTCTGTGGCCCCTCCACACCCCTTCTTATAAATACCAACTACCCAGTCAACCCACAGTGGGGAAAAGCTGAAAAACTCCTACTGCAGTGCACCACTGGATTGGACTTGCACAATATAAGCTAATGCTGTTCCAAAAGAAAAAAAAAGATTAAAATCTCTGAAAAGATGCCCACACAAACTATACTCAGAATATGTAAAAACTACCCAGTAAAACACCTGTATTCTGGAATATGGTATCTTTCCCACTCTAACTACATACACACACACACACACACACACACACATATATATATATATATATATATATATATATATATATATATATATAAATATATATGTGTGTGTGTGTGTGTGCGTGCTTGTGCCTGTGTGTGTGTGTGTATACATACAATGTATGTTACATAAGCTAGTCTACGAGAAAAATCCATTCTCAAATTTTGTGGACAATGTCAAAATTCAGCACAGTGGCCAGCTAATGAAATAACACACAATCAAACAAAAAGAAGATAATCCATTCAACAAACAAACAAAAATAAAAACAGTTTTCTTTTTTAGGTAATTAGAAAGCATACCTGTACCACACATAGTGAAAGATGAAATCAGAAAGACCTAAAATGAAACATTAAAAAATAAAGTTATATTTTGGCAAATGCAGAGAGTGACTTTTCCAAAATGATAAACGGTGCAAATATAAAAATCACACTCAAGTTACATTACTTTTGACCTTGTGCTTCTCCCTTCCCAAAAGGAACGGTTAAATTAATAATTTTATCATATGTTCTTCTGAAGCTAGAACTTCACTACCCCATTTACATCTGTGGGAACCGTGGCTCAGGAGCAGGCACAGCTTATCATAAGGCAACAACAGAGTTTCGATGGAGCTGACAGGCAGGCCATCCAAGCAGGATGCTACCTTCTTACTACTACTCCTCTGGAGAGAGATATCACTGCAGCAGCACAACTATCACCTAACAATTACAGGAGTGAAGCTTTAGGCTTATACTCAACAGCTAGTTATTCATTTACTTGGTAACTGTTTAAGTGAGCATGTCCGAAGACCCTTTTAAATGGCACAAGCTGGTAATAATAATGATGATGATGATGATGATAATAACAATAATAATAATGAAAATAATTTGCAAGCATTAAAAGCATCACGGTCAAGAAAAAAAACTACATATGCATACAAAAATTAAGATCCAGCTGTGAAAATGCAATGAAATAGCTTCAAGTAACTTTACAGTATTTAAATCAAACAGTATATTCTGACATTTTTAAAAGACAGGTTACAGAAATAAATTAAAATCAATAAAATGTAGCAGTAAGCCATTACTATACAAGAAATTAACAGCTGTTACAGAAGATTTAAGATAGTCAGATTGCTTAGCTGTTCCTGAGCCCTCCAGGTAAAGATGTAATTCAGTGAAACCAAAATCTGTTCAGCAAGGACTTGGGGTCCCACAGAGACAAAAATGACCTAGAAAATGTGAAAGAGAGGTGAGCAGAACCACAGCAATGTACCAATCCTTAATGAAGCTGCAGAAACGAAAGGTAAAATACTCCAGGCTTTAGTTCCAAAATCTTTCCTGTATACTAAACACTACCCAAACTGGTGCCCTCACTAAATTACCTTCTTTAAAATAAAAATGACTCAGGATTTTATCTGAAGAGTCTAATGAGGAGATCGTAATTTATTCTGATTAAAACAACTTCATCTTATGACACAGCATGGATTTATAACTCTGCAATATGATCTGCATTTCTGAGGGGGAAAAATTCTGGCCTTCTGTAGAAATGGCACACATCAATAAAGAGAACATAATAAAATTAGCTTGCCTCCATGGTGCAAAGGGATGGAGCCTCGACTGTTACTCAGGTGATCAAGGCTGGACTAGCAACCCCAGCACTTGAGGAAGCAGTGAGGAGGACTGAAAGGACCCTCTCCTTGTAGACAACTGCATGCATTCACAGGCACATAACTAGGTGCGAGCACAGATAAATGATTCAGAGGGGAAGAAGTCAGGAATGACTCTTGCTAAAATGAGAAAACAACCTCTACTGTAAGCCCAACGCATGTTCCCTCTCCTGCAAATTGAAGGGTGCATGTGGGTTTAGGATTATACAGCAAAAACCTTAAATTACTCAAGATGGCTGTCTAAATTATGGCCCCTCATGGCCAACCCTTATCCCACTGATGAGGAATTAATAGGCCAGCTGACTATGAGAAGTTAATAATAGACAGCAGGGATAAAATGATTTAAAAAAGTACCATCCATAAAATCAAATCCAAACGTTAAATACTAACTTTCAAGTTATAGAATATACTGCATTGTCAAATTATTGTGAGTGAAACATGTAATGCAAGAGGCAGTAGCCCCTCCCCACACCTCACACCATGTAATCCAAATAGACTAACTGGCATTCTGTTTTATGGTACAGCATAACTTATTTTCCATTTTACTGGGACAAAGGAATTTGTATACTTAGAAAGCAGAGAAGTGAGGAAAAATAGCCCTCTCTTTCCCAACACTATGGAGATGCAGAGGGAACTGTATAAGTTTTATTTGTAATGCGTTTTGCCTGCAGGTTTTTTTCCTCATGTACTCAGCTTTTCTTCTGTCTCCCAAAATATGCTGGTTCCACAGACCCAAGCAATTAAAGACCCATATGTCTCACCAGCCTAATATGTAAAGCCATGGAAAGACTTACCATGGAGCTAATCAATCAGGACACAGGGAACCTTCCCACACTGAACCAGTCTCAGTTGGGGTTTGTCAAGGACAGGTCATGCCTACTCAACCTGGCAGACTTTTTTGAAAGGGTCACCAAAGCCAGAGATGAAGACAAAATAAAACACACCACATACATCGATCTGGCAAAAACTTCTGATAAATACCCCACACAGGCATAGTAGAAAAGCTACATAAATTGGGAATAAACTCCTATGTCACCAGATGGATTGCCAGCTCACTCACAGATTGGATGCAGGAAATCAAAATAGGGAAAGTTACCTTCACAAAAAGAGCAGTCACCAGTAGTGTACCCTAGGGTTCTGTGCTGGGAACTCTCCTGTTTGGCATCTACTTTTTGAAGTAAAAGCTAATATCAAAGGGCTCTGGCTGACTAAGTTTGCTGAGGACTACAAGCTAGGAGCAGTCACTGAATCCCCAAATGACTTAGCCATCCTGCAGGAAGGTTTGTCCGAAATAAATAACTAGTGCCTAAATCATGGACTGAACGTAAATGCCAAAATATGCATTAGTGTACTGTTTAGGAAGTCATCTACCCCAGGAAACTACCACACTGACAATACATCCCTAAGACTTGTCCCAATTTTGGGCATTTGGGAATTCATGAGGACAGTGTCCTAACGTTTGGCAAATGCGTCTACTGTTGTACAACAATCCTTCTATATTGCACAGCTTATAAGCAAAGGGTTCGTATCTAGCTGAGGGATTTTGCTGTTCCCTTTACTCAGCCCTCATTAGCTCAGTCATTGAGTATAATGCTCCCTTTAGCAAGTATCCTTCCAGACACATGCAACAACTGGAACATCCACAGAGATATCTTACTAAAACTGTACAAGGCCTAAGCAACATGTCCTACATGGACCATTTCAAAACCCTGTCCATATTCTCTGTATCCTACAGACTGCTAAGTGACCTGTGTCTGGAATACAAGTCATCCTTCGAACCAACACTGACAGATTTACTGCACATCAGCAAGAAAGATGGCATTAGAAATACTCGATCTAGGGATCTAAACCTCTTCTGTGACATCAAAAGAACAGTTTGGAGGAAGAGATGTATCTTGCAAAGGATACCGCTACTCTGGAACACACTCCCCATTCACATAAAACAAAATTCAATCATGTCCATATTCAACTTACATCTACAGATGGGAAACAGAAAATTTACCCCAGGACTGCCCCTATACTTCTAATGGAGAGAGGCAGCTCCTAACCACTTATCCCACAGATGGGTCCCCTCAAATGATCTATCATATGATCACAGCTATTCTCATTTGGGGTAATATACAATTACAGACAGTAGAACAAGTAAGGTCAATCCCTAATCAAATGGAATAGGCTACTTTCAGCACAAAAAGGGGAAATTGGCTAGGCTTAAAATGGTCCGCAAGCGCAGCTAGCCTAATACTTAACCTATATACCTAATGTTGAGTAGCTGCTTTAAATGCTGCACAAATGCGTATGCAGACTTTTATGGGCACGGACACACAAGCACTTTTTCATTTACCTTTGGACTTGTGGCCTAGGCTGCTGCCAAGAAGTTTTCAAGAAATAAAAAGTTCAACTATCCTGATGGCACGCAAAAATGCTATTTAAACTTTAAGGGGAAGACACAGTTATAATATATCTGAAGAAAGGCGCTCTATAAATAAAACATTACCTGCTGACACACTTCACATCATGGTCTGGATTCCTGTATGTATATCCATAAAAATGTATTCCCAGAGTTAATGAAAAAGGAAGATTCTATGACAGTCCTGTGATACAGCTGTAATGAAGGACAGGCATGAAGTTCTATCACATACACCCTCAGATAAGGAAAAAGGGATATGGTGCATACCATACTTGTATTACCAAAAATCTTTCTTTTTCAGGAATTCAGGGTCTTAAAAACAAAATATTTAAACAGCACAGAAAGTACAAATAAATCGGCATACCTGTTACTGCCTTTGTGATGATAGATGATGAACTACGAGCCCTGCTCCCTCTCGGCTGCAAATTAAAGCAAATAAAACACAGTTAACATAATGTCTGAAAATGAACTCTATGTGTTAATTCTTAAGAAATCAGTACAGCTGCAAATGAAGTGCGACTCTCACTATACAGTACTTCCACAGTCACTTGGTCAACAGCAACATTGGTCACAAAGAAAAACGTTTGAAATGCATTAGCAGATATCTTCACAATTCATTTCTTGTAGCAGTAAACTGAGCCACAGCTGTGCAGATGACACACAAAAGACAAGCAAGGAATGTAACAAGGTCACTCCGTTACAATGTGAAATAAAATATTTTTTATTCTACATTTTTATGTGCATAAACGTTTAACAGAAGAAATCAAATAAATGAACTGCAAAGATACAGAAAGCACAAAAGGACATTGGTAAATAAGTAAATACAAACCACAATGTGATATGCTCTACAAGGATAATGCAATATATACAAACTATATAGTCATGTATATAAAGATATATAATCTATATATATATATATATATATATATATATATATATATATATATATATATATAAAAACACACACACGTAAATATATATATGTCTATATTTTAAATATACACACAAATCTATGTGTATACACATGCATACAATATATTATGCATAAAAGATGCAACAGAAACCCTCCGGCAGAGTACTGTACGGTATAAATAGACCACCAGAAAAACAAATATCCGTGCAGTAACAAGGCTGAGGAAACTTATCAACAACAGTATAAAAGCAAATCACAACTTTAAAAAAAGAACGGTAAGCACTTTCGCAATAACAATATTGCTTCATCAGACCAAAGTGCCAAGCAACATTAGAAGTAGATAAAGGTCAAACATTCACATTAATTACTCAATCAACCAATCAAAATAGGATAAAAAATAATCAAACAGAGCTAACACTTACTTAAACATTTAAAACTACATATCCCTATATTTTAAAGAGACAGACCAACAAAATATTAATTTATTTTTATTTATTTATTTATTGTCATTTGTTAACCGGGTTGGTCCAACTGAGCCAAAGGCCCATTTTCAGTGAAGACTTGAGGAGAAAAGCTCCAATTACAATTACAGACATTCCAAAAAAACAGTAATTAATACAAAGACTAAAACTTAAAATAGTAATATTGACAAGAAACATTTGCATAAAATGAAATAAAACAAAGACAAAATATTTAAATACAGGTTTCAAAAAATCCAATACAATAGCAGCAGGATAAACCCTGAGTAGAAATATTTACAAGAACCTAGCTGTAGATAAACTGCAAATTGGAGCGTTGAAGAGCAAGAAAGAAAGATGGATAAAAAGAGAGAGAAAAAATTAAAGTAATCAAAAGTATAATTTAGGAAAAAATCAGTTTGAGCTTCAATCGGAGACTGTGTTACCCCAGGGCAATAAGAACCCAAGCCAGTAAGGCCTTGATGGGCACTAAACAATGCAATGCTTGCTCTTTTTGTGACTACATAAAAGAATCATTGGTTTTTGAAAATCCTGAAATGGAAGGCCTTACAATACAAGAGCTGCAGCAGATTGTAACAACAAAAATCTTGTATATTTAGCCCACTGTAAGGTTTGTATGGCATTTGTACATGGGCAAGACGAATAGGCGGTTGAAAGAATGTGTTAGGGACTATTATTACTGTGCCCAGAAAGACTTGCAGTATAATACACTAGCAAAACATATTAACAGTAAAGGAGAGGAACATAATTTCCTCTGTCAGGTACTGGAGATCATACACGAGGATGTTAGGATAGGAGACATTATTAATGAAACAGAACATGTTGACTTACGCTGGATTCTTAGGGTTAGTGCACACAAGGGGCATGGACTTAATGATTTTGTTTCCTTGAAGCCAATTTTGAAAGCAAGGAAACTTAAGAAATGAACTATAATAATTTGTTGGTCTGTCTCTATCTATGACGTAACCTCTGATATATAGAGCAATGTAGTTTTAAATGTATGTGTTAGCTCTGTTTGATTAATTTTTATCCTATACTGATTGGTTGATTGAGTAATTAATGTGAATGTTTCACCTTTACATACTTTTAACGCTGCCCAGCACTGTGGTCTGATGAAGCAATATTGTTACCGTTCTTTTATTAAAGTTGTGATTTGCTTTTATACTGTTGTTGATACGTTTCCTCGGCCTTGTTACTGCACGGATATTTGTTTTTCTGGTGGCATGCATAAACGTTAGAAACACACACAAGACACGCACACACAGCACACACCCACAAACCCACACATGACTGAAAATAGTCTTCAGCTGTTTCTTGGCAAACAAAAATATAGCTGAAAAGGGATTTCAGGTAAGGAGCTCCTCTGACAGGCATGGAGATTACCTAGCTCCTAAACTGAGTCAGTGAATAAGTATAACATACCCAGGACTCAATAAAAAAGAAACAGGTGACTATAGACTGTGGCAACATCCTGCCAGGTGAAATGAGAAGAAAAAAATGTAAATTGAAGAGGCTGGGAGAAGAAAAGATACATAAAAACATTTAAGGTGGGAAACCGTGATCAAGCAGAGCAGATGGTATTCCTCAACACAATTAGTCTTGAAGTAAAAGACAGGATAAAGACCCTCAAAGACAATCTGCCAGGACATGAAAAATGATTGGAGGAAGTAGATCACACCAGAAACAAGCACTCAAGAGATTCAAACATTTCTAGAAAAGAAATAAGAATTAATAGCAAGAGCAAAAACTAGGTTGGATTGTGTAGAGGCAAAACTAACAGACTTGGAAGGTAAGACTATAAAAAAAAAAAAAACAAACATCAAATTAATGGGGGTACTAGAGAGATTTGAGGTGCAGAACTGTATGAGGGCAGTGGCTGATTTGCTACGAAAATGGAATGAAATACCTGTGGAAGAAGTAAAGATAAAGACATCACACTACACAAGGAGACCTACAGAATATAGTGAACAAAAGTCCAAACCTATAACTGCATGCCTCCAAATATACGAGCATAAAGAAAGAATTTTGGCTGAGATTTGGACTAGAGTAAAAAAACTGATGGTGGGAGTGACTGTATAGGTCAAAACTTCCCTCATTAAAACTGAGGAAAAGAGGGGTTTTGTGCCAGTAGTGAAGCTGTGCAAACAAAAAATGAATTTACTGGACGATGGTGTATTTCATGGAAATGTGATTTTTTTTTTCTTTGCAAGGAGCAGAAAGGACCTTTACAGATCTAGAAGTAGCATGAGTAGTAATTAAAACGATGGTTAACAATATGGTAGCTGTAGTAGAGGGAGAAGAGGTGCAGCAAAATGGCGGCAGTGGGGAAGTGCATCTGACAAGACAGACCAGGACAGGAGAAAAGGATTTGCTCCTACTTTATAAGGCAATAGTAAAAACTAAGGGAAAAGTGGAAATAATACAGGTGTCAATGGACACAGGGAAAATGAGCAGTGTGGAATCTGCAGCATGATGGCATTGGATTGGAAAGCCCTGAAAAAATATTTTTTCTTGTGTTCACTGTATTACTAAGTTAACTTAATGCAACTGTAATGAATCCTGCAGGGAACTGATGAGATGTAATTCAGTTGTGTTAAAATCACCTAGATGTTCAAGTGAGTAAAGGAGTACAAGAGCAGATAAAAGTTTATCCATATGGGTGGAATGGCTACTGCAAGCTGAATGGACTGTACCTCCTGCAAAACTAGAGTAATAATGGCCTGTGTGAGTAAGGGACATCTGTGGATTACACTGGGACTGAACATCAGGGGATAGAAGAACTGAAAATATATGAAAGTATGCTGAAAACAGGGAGGCAGAGACAGGAGTATGAAGGCATGCCAGAAGTGGCTGGTAAATTAATGGACACGACAGCATTATTTCTTGTATAATTTGGGAGACTGTATGTGGAAGACAAGGAGATGTGATGGCTAGAGTGTGGTGGGACTGTGGAACAAATAGACACAAAGCTGATCAGACTGAGAGAGGACACGTAGAAGTTAATCACTCTAGTCAAACAAGAGAAACTGGGTAAGAGCTGGGATAAGACAGCAAAGGAGAACATGTCAGGGTGCACTGAACTGTGTAAGGTAAGAAAGAGTAAAATCCTTAGAAAAAAGGAAATCTTTACCAAAATATTAAAGGAAGAGAAAATACCAGATTCAGGGAAAGAAGGCAGTGTTTAAGACAATAAACAAAGGAAGAGATCCACTGTCATCTTCCCTCTACAGACCCATCTCAATATTGAACTACAACTGCCTTTCCTACCAGGGCTTGATCTCAGAGTACAGGCAAACAGAAAAGGATATGGGAAAATTTAAGTGAAAGACCTACTCAGATAGAGTTTTTAGTTGAACCTAGAACAGAAGCAGCTATTAAAAAGGTATTATAAGTAGGGCATAAACAATATTACATGACACAAGTAACTACAAGAATCAATTGGAGGATATTAGAAAAGATTGGGAAGAGACTGGAAAAGCAATTTACAAGAAGACAATGGAAAGACATCTGTATGGCTCCCAAGTATGCAAACAAGTTAAGAAGGTTTAGGATATTTGCTTGAAAGTGTTTGCATATGTATTTTTATATCCCAAGCAGACTTCAAAACATTTTTTCT